>NW_026600962.1:0-93550 GCF_029448725.1 Salvelinus fontinalis
AACAGGTCATTTATCTGGTGATAGTATAGTGTTCTGACATCTACACTACTATAACAGGTCAGTTATCTGGTGATAGTATAGTGTTCTGACATCTACACTACTATAACATGTCAGTTATCTGGTGATAGTATAGTGATCTGACATCTACACTACTATAACAGGTCAGTTATCTGGTGATAGTATAGTTCTGAAATCTACACTACTATAACAGGTCAGTTATCTGGTGATATTATAGTGTTCTGACATCTACACTACAATAACAGGTCAGTTATCGGGTGATAGTATCGTGTTCTGACATCTACACTACTATAACAGGTCAGTTATCTGGTGATAGTATAGTGTTCTGACATCTACACTACTATAACAGGTCAGTTATCTGGTGATATTATAGTGTTCTGACATCTACACTACTATAACAGGTCATTTATCTGGTGATAGTATAGTGTTCTGACATCTACACTACTATAACAGATCAGTTATCTGGTGATAGTATAGTGATCTGACATCTACACTACTATAACATGTCAGTTATCTGGTGATAGTATAGTGATCTGACATCTACACTACTATAACAGGGCAGTTATCTTGTGATAGTATAGTGTTCTGACATCTACACTACTATAACAGGTCAGTTATCTTGTGATAGTATAGTGTTCTGACATCTACACTACTATAACAGGTCAGTTATCTGGTGATAGAATAGTGTTCTGACATCTACACTACTATACCAGGTCAGTTATCTGGTGATAGTATAGTGTCCTGACATCTACACTACTATAACAGGTCAGTTATCTGGTGATAGTGTTCTGACATCTACACTACTAAAACAGCTCAGTTATCTGGTGATTGTATAGTGTTCTGACATCTACACTACTATAACAGGTCAGTTATCTGGTGATATTATAGTGTTTTGACATCTACACTACTATAACAGGTCATTTATCTGGTGATAGTATAGTGTTCTGACATCTACACTACTATAACAGGTCAGTTATCTGGTGATAGTATAGTGTTCTGACATCTACACTACTATAACATGTCAGTTATCTGGTGATAGTATAGTTCTGACATCTACACTACTATAACAGGTCAGTTATCTGGTGATATTATAGTGTTCTGAAATCTACACTACAATAACAGGTCAGTTATCTGGTGATAGTATCGTGTTCTGACATCTACACTATTATAACATGTCAGTTATCTGGTGATAGTATAGTGATCTGACATCTACACTACTATAACATGTCAGTTATCTGGTGATAGTATAGTGTCCTGACATCTACACTACTATAACAGGTCAGTTATCTGGTGATAGTGTTCTGACATCTACACTACTAAAACAGCTCAGTTATATGGTGATTGTATAGTGTTCTGACATCTACACTACTATAACAGGTCAGTTATCTGGTGATATTATAGTGTTCTGACATCTACACTACTATAACAGGTCAGTTATCTGGTGATAGTATAGTGTTCTGACATCTACACTACTATAACATGTCAGTTATCTGGTGATAGTATAGTGATCTGACATCTACACTACTATAACAGGTCAGTTATCTGGTGATAGTATAGTTCTGACATCTACACTACTATAACAGGTCAGTTATCTGGTGATATTATAGTGTTCTGACATCTACACTACAATAACAGGTCAGTTATCTGGTGATAGTATCGTGTTCTGACATCTACACTACTATAACAGGTCAGTTATCTGGTGATAGTATAGTGTTCTGACATCTACACTACCATAACATGTCAGTTATCTGGTGATAGTATAGTGTTCTGACATCTACAGTACTATAACAGGTCAGTTATCTTGTGATAGTATAGTGTTCTGACATCTACACTACTATAACAGGTCAGTTATCTCCTGATAGTATAGTGTTCTGACATCTACACTAATATAACAGGTCAGTTATCTGGTGATTGTGTTCTGACATCTACACTACTATAACAGGTCAGTTATCTAGTGATATTATAGTGTTCTGACATCTATACTACTTTAATAGGTCAGTTATCTGGTGATAGTATAGTGTTCTGACATCTACACTACTATAACAGGTCAGTTATCTGGTGATATTATAGTGTTCTGACATCTACACTACTATAACAGGTCATTTATCTGGTGATAGTATAGTGTTCTGACATCTACACTACTATAACAGATCAGTTATCTGGTGATAGTATAGTGATCTGACATCTACACTACTATAACATGTCAGTTATCTGGTGATAGTATAGTGATCTGACATCTACACTACTATAACAGGGCAGTTATCTTGTGATAGTATAGTGTTCTGACATCTACACTACTATAACAGGTCAGTTATCTTGTGATAGTATAGTGTTCTGACATCTACACTACTATAACAGGTCAGTTATCTGGTGATAGAATAGTGTTCTGACATCTACACTACTATACCAGGTCAGTTATCTGGTGATAGTATAGTGTTCTGACATCTAAACTACTATAACAGGTCAGTTATCTGGTGATATTATAGTGTTCTGACATCTACACTACTATAACAGGTCAGTTATCTGGTGATAGTATAGTTCTGACATCTACACTACTATAACAGGTCAGTTATCTGGTGATAGTATAGTGATCTGACATCTACACTACTATAACAGGTCAGTTATCTTGTGATAGTATAGTGTTCTGACATCTACACTACTATAACAGGTCAGTTATCTTGTGATAGTGTTCTGACATCTACACTACTAAAACAGCTCAGTTATCTGGTGATTGTATAGTGTTCTGACATCTACACTACTATAACAGGTCAGTTATCTGGTGATAGTATAGTGTTCTGACATCTACACTACTATACCAGGTCAGTTATCTGGTGATAGTATAGTGTTCTGACATCTACACTACTATAACAGGTCAGTTATCTCCTGATAGTATAGTTTTCTGACATCTACACTACTATAACAGGTCAGTTATCTCCTGATAGTATAGTGTTCTGACATCTACACTAATATAACAGGTCAGTTATCTGGTGATTGTGTTCTGACATCTACACTACTATAACAGGTCAGTTATCTAGTGATATTATAGTGTTCTGACATCTATACTACTTTAATAGGTCAGTTATCTGGTGATAGTATAGTGTTCTGACATCTACACTACTATAACAGGTCAGTTATCTGGTGATATTATAGTGTTCTGACATCTACACTACTATAACAGGTCATTTATCTGGTGATAGTATAGTGTTCTGACATCTACACTACTATAACAGATCAGTTATCTGGTGATAGTATAGTGATCTGACATCTACACTACTATAACATGTCAGTTATCTGGTGATAGTATAGTGATCTGACATCTACACTACTATAACAGGGCAGTTATCTTGTGATAGTATAGTGTTCTGACATCTACACTACTATAACAGGTCAGTTATCTTGTGATAGTATAGTGTTCTGACATCTACACTACTATAACAGGTCAGTTATCTGGTGATAGAATAGTGTTCTGACATCTACACTACTATACCAGGTCAGTTATCTGGTGATAGTATAGTGTTCTGACATCTAAACTACTATAACAGGTCAGTTATCTGGTGATATTATAGTGTTCTGACATCTACACTACTATAACAGGTCAGTTATCTGGTGATAGTATAGTTCTGACATCTACACTACTATAACAGGTCAGTTATCTGGTGATAGTATAGTGATCTGACATCTACACTACTATAACAGGTCAGTTATCTTGTGATAGTATAGTGTTCTGACATCTACACTACTATAACAGGTCAGTTATCTTGTGATAGTGTTCTGACATCTACACTACTAAAACAGCTCAGTTATCTGGTGATTGTATAGTGTTCTGACATCTACACTACTATAACAGGTCAGTTATCTGGTGATATTATAGTGTTCTGACATCTATACTACTATAACAGGTCATTTATCTGGTGATAGTATAGTGTTCTGACATCTACACTACTATAACAGGTCAGTTATCTGGTGATAGTATAGTGTTCTGACATCTACACTACTATAACATGTCAGTTATCTGGTGATAGTATAGTGATCTGACATCTACACTACTATAACAGGTCAGTTATCTGGTAATAGTATAGTTCTGACATCTACACTACTATAACAGGTCAGTTATCTGGTGATATTATAGTGTTCTGACATCTACACTACAATAACAGGTCAGTTATCTGGTGATAGTATCGTGTTCTGACATCTACACTACTATAACATGTCAGTTATCTGGTGATAGTATAGTGATCTGACATCTACACTACTATAACATGTCAGTTATCTGGTGATAGTATAGTGTCCTGACATCTACACTACTATAACAGGTCAGTTATCTGGTGATATTATAGTGTTCTGACATCTACACTACAATAACAGGTCAGTTATCTGGTGATAGTATCGTGTTCTGACATCTACACTACTATAACATGTCAGTTATCTGGTGATAGTATAGTGATCTGACATCTACACTACTATAACATGTCAGTTATCTGGTGATAGTATAGTGTCCTGACATCTACACTACTATAACAGGTCAGTTATCTGGTGATAGTGTTCTGACATCTACACTACTAAAACAGCTCAGTTATCTGGTGATTGTATAGTGTTCTGACATCTACACTACTATAACAGGTCAGTTATCTGGTGATATTATAGTGTTCTGACATCTACACTACTATAACAGGTCATTTATCTGGTGATAGTATAGTGTTCTGACATCTACACTACTATAACAGGTCAGTTATCTGGTGATAGTATAGTGTTCTGACATCTACACTACTATAACATGTCAGTTATCTGGTGATAGTATAGTGATCTGACATCTACACTACTATAACAGGTCAGTTATCTGGTGATAGTATAGTTCTGACATCTACACTACTATAACAGGTCAGTTATCTGGTGATATTATAGTGTTCTGACATCTACACTACAATAACAGGTCAGTTATCTGGTGATAGTATCGTGTTCTGACATCTATACTACTATAACAGGTCAGTTTTCTGGTGATAGTGTTCTGACATCTACACTACTATAACATGTCAGTTATCTGTGATAGTATAGTGTTCTGACATCTACACTACTATAACAGGTCAGTTATCTGGTGATAGTATAGTGTTCTGACATCTACACTACTATAACAGGTCAGTTATCTGTGATAGTATAGTGTTCTGACATCTACACTACTATAACAGGTCAGTTATCTGGTGATAGTATAGTGTTCTGACATCTACACTACCATAACATGTCAGTTATCTGGTGATAGTATAGTGTTCTGACATCTACACTACTATAACAGGTCAGTTATCTTGTGATAGTATAGTGTTCTGACATCTACACTACTATAACAGGTCAGTTATCTGGTGATAGTATAGTGTTCTGACATCTACACTACTATACCAGGTCAGTTATCTCCTGATAGTATAGTGTTCTGACATCTACACTACTATAACAGGTCAGTTATCTCCTGATAGTATAGTGTTCTGACATCTACACTACTATAACAGGTCAGTTATCTCCTGATAGTATAGTGTTCTGACATCTACACTAATATAACAGGTCAGTTATCTGGTGATTGTGTTCTGACATCTACACTACTATAACAGGTCAGTTATCTAGTGATAGTATAGTGTTCTGACATCTATACTACTATAATAGGTCAGTTATCTGGTGATAGTATAGTGTTCTGACATCTACACTACTATAACAGGTCAGTTATCTGGTGATAGTACAGTGTTCTGACATCTACACAACTATAACAGGTCAGTTATCTGGTGATAGTATAGTGTTCTGACATCTACACTACTATACCAGGTCAGTTATCTGGTGATAGAATAGTGTTCTGACATCTACACTACTATAACAGGTCAGTTATCTGGTGATAGTATAGTGTTCTGACATCTACACTACTATACCAGGTCAGTTATCTGGTGATAGTATAGTGTTCTGACATCTACACTACTATAACAGGTCAGTTATCTGGTGATATTATAGTGTTCTGACATCTACACTACTATAACAGGTCATTTATCTGGTGATAGTATAGTGTTCTGACATCTACACTACTATAACAGGTCAGTTATCTGGTGATAGTATAGTGTTCTGACATCTACACTACTATAACATGTCAGTTATCTGGTGATAGTATAGTGATCTGACATCTACACTACTATAACAGGTCAGTTATCTGGTGATAGTATAGTTCTGACATCTACACTACTATAACATGTCAGTTATCTAGTGATAGTATAGTGTTCTGACATCTACACTACTGTAATAGATCAGTTATCTGGTGATAGTATAGTGTTCTGACATCTACACTACTATAACAGGTCAGTTATCTTGTGATAGTATAGTGTTCTGACATCTACACAACTATACCAGGTCAGTTATCTGGTGATAGTATAGTGTTCTGACATCTACACTACTATAACAGGTCAGTTATCTGGTGATAGTGTTCCGACATCTACACTACTATAACAGGTCAGTTATCTAGTGATAGTATAGTGTTCTGACATCTACACTACTATAATAGGTCAGTTATCTGGTGATAGTATAGTGTTCTGACATCTACACTACTATAACAGGTCAGTTATCTGGTGATAGTACAGTGCTCTGACATCTACACAACTATAACAGGTCAGTTATCTGGTGATAGTATAGTGTTCTGACATCTACACTACTATACCAGGTCAGTTATCTGGTGATAGAATAGTGTTCTGACATCTACACTACTATAACAGGTCAGTTATCTGGTGATAGTATAGTGTTCTGACATGTACACTACTATACCAGGTCAGTTATCTGGTGATAGTATAGTGTTCTGACATCTACACTACTATAACAGGTCAGTTATCTGGTGATAGTATAGTGTTCTGACATCTACACTACCATAACATGTCAGTTATCTGGTGATAGTATAGTGTTCTGACATCTACACTACTATAACAGGTCAGTTATCTTGTGATAGTATAGTGTTCTGACATCTACACTACTATAACAGGTCAGTTATCTGGTGATAGTATAGTGTTCTGACATCTACACTACTATACCAGGTCAGTTATCTCCTGATAGTATAGTGTTCTGACATCTACACTACTATAACAGGTCAGTTATCTCCTGATAGTATAGTGTTCTGACATCTACACTACTATAACAGGTCAGTTATCTCCTGATAGTATAGTGTTCTGACATCTACACTAATATAACAGGTCAGTTATCTGGTGATTGTGTTCTGACATCTACACTACTATAACAGGTCAGTTATCTAGTGATAGTATAGTGTTCTGACATCTATACTACTATAATAGGTCAGTTATCTGGTGATAGTATAGTGTTCTGACATCTACACTACTATAACAGGTCAGTTATCTGGTGATAGTACAGTGTTCTGACATCTACACAACTATAACAGGTCAGTTATCTGGTGATAGTATAGTGTTCTGACATCTACACTACTATACCAGGTCAGTTATCTGGTGATAGAATAGTGTTCTGACATCTACACTACTATAACAGGTCAGTTATCTGGTGATAGTATAGTGTTCTGACATCTACACTACTATACCAGGTCAGTTATCTGGTGATAGTATAGTGTTCTGACATCTACACTACTATAACAGGTCAGTTATCTGGTGATATTATAGTGTTCTGACATCTACACTACTATAACAGGTCAGTTATCTGGTGATAGTATAGTGTTCTGACATCTACACTACTATAACAGGTCAGTTATCTGGTGATAGTATAGTGTTCTGACATCTACACTACTATAACATGTCAGTTATCTGGTGATAGTATAGTGATCTGACATCTACACTACTATAACAGGTCAGTTATCTGGTGATAGTATAGTTCTGACATCTACACTACTATAACATGTCAGTTATCTAGTGATAGTATAGTGTTCTGACATCTACACTACTGTAATAGATCAGTTATCTGGTGATAGTATAGTGTTCTGACATCTACACTACTATAACAAGTCAGTTATCTTGTGATAGTATAGTGTTCTGACATCTACACTACTATACCAGGTCAGTTATCTGGTGATAGTATAGTGTTCTGACATCTACACTACTATAACAGGTCAGTTATCTGGTGATAGTGTTCCGACATCTACACTACTATAACAGGTCAGTTATCTGGTGATAGTATAGTGTTCTGACATCTACACTACTATAATAGGTCAGTTATCTGGTGATAGTATAGTGTTCTGACATCTACACTACTATAACAGGTCAGTTATCTGGTGATAGTACAGTGCTCTGACATCTACACAACTATAACAGGTCAGTTATCTGGTGATAGTATAGTGTTCTGACATCTACACTACTATACCAGGTCAGTTATCTGGTGATAGAATAGTGTTCTGACATCTACACTACTATAACAGGTCAGTTATCTGGTGATAGTATAGTGTTCTGACATGTACACTACTATACCAGGTCAGTTATCTGGTGATAGTATAGTGTTCTGACATCTACACTACTATACCAGGTCAGTTATCTGGTGATAGTATAGTGTTCTGACATCTACACTACTATAACAGGTCATTTATCTGGTGATAGTATAGTGTCCTGACATCTACACTACTATAACAGGTCAGTTATCTGGTGATAGTATAGTGTCCTGACATCTACACTACTATAACAGGTCAGTTATCTGGTGATAGTGTTCTGACATCTACACTACTAAAACAGCTCAGTTATCTGGTGATAGTATAGTTCTGACATCTACACTACTATAACAGGTCAGTTACCTGGTGATATTATAGTGTTCTGACATCTACACTACAATAACAGGTCAGTTATCTGGTGATAGTATCGTGTTCTGACATCTACACTACTATAACAGGTCAGTTATCTGGTGATAGTATAGTGATCTGACATCTACACTACTATAACAGGTCAGTTATCTGGTGATAGTGTTCTGACATCTACACTACTATAACAGGTCAGTTATCTGGTGATAGTATAGTGTTCTGACATTTACACTACTATAACAGGTCAGTTATCTGGTGATAGTATAGTGTTCTGACATCTACACTACTATAACAGGTCAGTTATCTGGTGATAGTGTTCTGACATCTACACTACTATAACAGGTCAGTTATCTTGTGATAGTATAGTGTTCTGACATCTACACTACTATAACAGGTCAGTTATCTGGTGATAGTATAGTGTTCTGACATCTACACTACTATAACAGGTCAGTTATCTGGTGATAGTATAGTGTTCTGACATCTACACTACTATACCAGGTCAGTTATCTGGTGATAGCATAGTGTTCTGACATCTACACTACTATAACAGGTCAGTTATCTGGTGATAGAATAGTTTTCTGACATCTACACTACTATAACAGGTCAGTTATCTGGTGATAGAATAGTGTTCTGACATCTACACTACTATAACAGGTCAGTTATCTGGTGATAGTATAGTGTTCTGACATCTACACTACTATAACAGGTCAGTTATCTGGTGATATTATAGTGTTCTGACATCTACACTACTATAACAGGTCATTTATCTGGTGATAGTATAGTGTTCTGACATCTACACTACTATAACAGGTCAGTTATCTGGTGATAGTATAGTGTTCTGACATCTACACTACTATAACATGTCAGTTATCTGGTGATAGTATAGTGATCTGACATCTACACTACTATAACAGGTCAGTTATCTGGTAAAAGTATAGTTCTGACATCTACACTACTATAACAGGTCAGTTATCTGGTGATAGTATCGTGTTCTGACATCTACACTACTATAACATGTCAGTTATCTGGTGATAGTGTTCTGACATCTAAACTACTATAACAGGTCATTTATCTGGTGATAGTATAGTGTTCTGACATCTACACTACTATAACAGGTCAGCTATCTGGTGATAGTATAGTGTTCTGACATCTACACTACTATAACATGTCAGTTATCTGTTGATAGTATAGTGATCTGACATCTACACTACTATAACAGGTCAGTTATCTGGTGATAGTATAGTTCTGACATCTACACTACTATAACAGGTCAGTTATCTGGTGATAGTATCGTGTTCTGACATCTACACTACTATAACATGTCAGTTATCTGGTGATAGTTTTCTGACATCTACACTACTATAACAGGTCAGTTATCTGGTGATAGTATAGTTCTGACATCTACACTACTATAACAGGTCAGTTATCTGGTGATATTATAGTGTTCTGACATCTACACTACAATAACAGGTCAGTTATCTGGTGATAGTATCGTGTTCTGACATCTACACTACTATAACATGTCAGTTATCTGGTGATAGTATAGTGATCTGACATCTACACTACTATAACATGTCAGTTATCTGGTGATAGTATAGTGTCCTGACATCTACACTACTATAACAGGTCAGTTATCTGGTGATAGTGTTCTGACATCTACACTACTATAACAGGTCATTTATCTGGTGATAGTATAGTGTTCTGACATCTACACTACTATAACAGGTCAGTTATCTGGTGATAGTATAGTGTTCTGACATCTACACTACTATAACATGTCAGTTATCTGGTGATAGTATAGTGATCTGACATCTACACTACTATAACAGGTCAGTTATCTGGTGATAGTATAGTTCTGACATCTACACTACTATAACAGGTCAGTTATCTGGTGATATTATAGTGTTCTGACATCTACACTACAATAACAGGTCAGTTATCTGGTGATAGTATCGTGTTCTGACATCTACACTACTATAACAGGTCAGTTATCTGGTGATAGTATAGTGTTCTGACATCTACACTACTGTAATAGATCAGTTATCTGGTGATAGTATAGTGTTCTGACATCTACACTACTATAACAAGTCAGTTATCTTGTGATAGTATAGTGTTCTGACATCTACACTACTATACCAGGTCAGTTATCTGGTGATAGTATAGTGTTCTGACATCTACACTACTATAACAGGTCAGTTATCTGGTGATAGTGTTCCGACATCTACACTACTATAACAGGTCAGTTATCTAGTGATAGTATAGTGTTCTGACATCTACACTACTATAATAGGTCAGTTATCTGGTGATAGTATAGTGTTCTGACATCTACACTACTATAACAGGTCAGTTATCTGGTGATAGTACAGTGCTCTGACATCTACACAACTATAACAGGTCAGTTATCTGGTGATAGTATAGTGTTCTGACATCTACACTACTATACCAGGTCAGTTATCTGGTGATAGAATAGTGTTCTGACATCTACACTACTATAACAGGTCAGTTATCTGGTGATAGTATAGTGTTCTGACATGTACACTACTATACCAGGTCAGTTATCTGGTGATAGTATAGTGTTCTGACATCTACACTACTATACCAGGTCAGTTATCTGGTGATAGTATAGTGTTCTGACATCTACACTACTATAACAGGTCATTTATCTGGTGATAGTATAGTGTCCTGACATCTACACTACTATAACAGGTCAGTTATCTGGTGATAGTATAGTGTCCTGACATCTACACTACTATAACAGGTCAGTTATCTGGTGATAGTGTTCTGACATCTACACTACTAAAACAGCTCAGTTATCTGGTGATAGTATAGTTCTGACATCTACACTACTATAACAGGTCAGTTACCTGGTGATATTATAGTGTTCTGACATCTACACTACAATAACAGGTCAGTTATCTGGTGATAGTATCGTGTTCTGACATCTACACTACTATAACAGGTCAGTTATCTGGTGATAGTATAGTGATCTGACATCTACACTACTATAACAGGTCAGTTATCTGGTGATAGTGTTCTGACATCTACACTACTATAACAGGTCAGTTATCTGGTGATAGTATAGTGTTCTGACATTTACACTACTATAACAGGTCAGTTATCTGGTGATAGTATAGTGTTCTGACATCTACACTACTATAACAGGTCAGTTATCTGGTGATAGTGTTCTGACATCTACACTACTATAACAGGTCAGTTATCTTGTGATAGTATAGTGTTCTGACATCTACACTACTATAACAGGTCAGTTATCTGGTGATAGTATAGTGTTCTGACATCTACACTACTATAACAGGTCAGTTATCTTGTGATAGTATAGTGTTCTGACATCTACACTACTATAACAGGTCAGTTATCTGGTGATAGTATAGTGTTCTGACATCTACACTACTATACCAGGTCAGTTATCTGGTGATAGCATAGTGTTCTGACATCTACACTACTATAACAGGTCAGTTATCTGGTGATAGAATAGTTTTCTGACATCTACACTACTATAACAGGTCAGTTATCTGGTGATAGAATAGTGTTCTGACATCTACACTACTATAACAGGTCAGTTATCTGGTGATAGTATAGTGTTCTGACATCTACACTACTATAACAGGTCAGTTATCTGGTGATATTATAGTGTTCTGACATCTACACTACTATAACAGGTCATTTATCTGGTGATAGTATAGTGTTCTGACATCTACACTACTATAACAGGTCAGTTATCTGGTGATAGTATAGTGTTCTGACATCTACACTACTATAACATGTCAGTTATCTGGTGATAGTATAGTGATCTGACATCTACACTACTATAACAGGTCAGTTATCTGGTAAAAGTATAGTTCTGACATCTACACTACTATAACAGGTCAGTTATCTGGTGATAGTATCGTGTTCTGACATCTACACTACTATAACATGTCAGTTATCTGGTGATAGTGTTCTGACATCTAAACTACTATAACAGGTCATTTATCTGGTGATAGTATAGTGTTCTGACATCTACACTACTATAACAGGTCAGCTATCTGGTGATAGTATAGTGTTCTGACATCTACACTACTATAACATGTCAGTTATCTGTTGATAGTATAGTGATCTGACATCTACACTACTATAACAGGTCAGTTATCTGGTGATAGTATCGTGTTCTGACATCTACACTACTATAACATGTCAGTTATCTGGTGATAGTGTTCTGACATCTACACTACTATAACAGGTCAGTTATCTGGTGATAGTATAGTTCTGACATCTACACTACTATAACAGGTCAGTTATCTGGTGATATTATAGTGTTCTGACATCTACACTACAATAACAGGTCAGTTATCTGGTGATAGTATCGTGTTCTGACATCTACACTACTATAACATGTCAGTTATCTGGTGATAGTATAGTGATCTGACATCTACACTACTATAACATGTCAGTTATCTGGTGATAGTATAGTGTCCTGACATCTACACTACTATAACAGGTCAGTTATCTGGTGATAGTGTTCTGACATCTACACTACTATAACAGGTCATTTATCTGGTGATAGTATAGTGTTCTGACATCTACACTACTATAACAGGTCAGTTATCTGGTGATAGTATAGTGTTCTGACATCTACACTACTATAACATGTCAGTTATCTGGTGATAGTATAGTGATCTGACATCTACACTACTATAACAGGTCAGTTATCTGGTGATAGTATAGTTCTGACATCTACACTACTATAACAGGTCAGTTATCTGGTGATATTATAGTGTTCTGACATCTACACTACAATAACAGGTCAGTTATCTGGTGATAGTATCGTGTTCTGACATCTACACTACTATAACAGGTCAGTTTTCTGGTGATAGTGTTCTGACATCTACACTACTATAACAGGTCAGTTATCTGGTGATAGTATAGTGTTCTGACATCTACACTACTATAACAGGTCAGTTATCTGGTGATAGTATAGTGTTCTGACATCTACACTACTGTAACAGGTCAGTTATCTGGTGATAGTATAGTGTTCTGACATCTACACTACTATAACAGGTCAGTTATCTGGTGATAGTGTTCTGACATCTACACTACTATAACAGGTCAGTTATCTTGTGATAGTATAGTGTTCTGACATCTACACTACTATAACAGGTCATTTATCTGGTGATAGTATAGTGTTCTGACATCTACACTACTATAACAGGTCAGTTATCTGGTGATAGTATAGTGTTCTGACATCTACACTACTATAACATGTCAGTTATCTGGTGATCGTATAGTGATCTGACATCTACACTACTATAACAGGTCAGTTATCTGGTGATAGTATAGTTCTGACATCTACACTACTATAACAGGTCAGTTATCTGGTGATAGTATCGTGTTCTGACATCTACACTACTCTAACATGTCAGTTATCTGGTGATAGTGTTCTGACATCTAAACTACTATAACAGGTCATTTATCTGGTGATAGTATAGTGTTCTGACATCTACACTACTATAACAGGTCAGTTATCTGGTGATAGTATAGTGTTCTGACATCTACACTACTATAACATGTCAGTTATCTGGTGATAGTATAGTGTCCTGACATCTACACTACTATAACAGGTCAGTTATCTGGTGATAGTGTTCTGACATCTACACTACTAAAACAGCTCAGTTATCTGGTGATAGTATAGTGTTCTGACATCTACACTACTATACCAGGTCAGTTATCTGGTGATAGTATAGTGTTCTGACATCTACACTACCATAACATGTCAGTTATCTGGTGATAGTATAGTGTTCTGACATCTACACTACTATAACAGGTCAGTTATCTTGTGATAGTATAGTGTTCTGACATCTACACTACTATAACAGGTCAGTTATCTGGTGATATTATAGTGTTCTGACATCTACACTACTATAACAGGTCATTTATCTGGTGATAGTATAGTGTTCTGACATCTACACTACTATACCAGGTCAGTTATCTGGTGATAGTATAGTGTTCTGACATCTACACTACTATACCAGGTCAGTTATCTGGTGATAGTATAGTGTTCTGACATCTACACTACCATAACATGTCAGTTATCTGGTGATAGTATAGTGTTCTGACATCTACACTACTATAACAGGTCAGTTATCTGGTGATATTATAGTGTTCTGACATCTACACTACTATAACAGGTCAGTTATCTGGTGATAGTATAGTGTTCTGACATCTACACTACCATAACATGTCAGTTATCTGGTGATAGTATAGTGTTCTGACATCTACACTACTATAACAGGTCAGTTATCTTGTGATAGTATAGTGTTCTGACATCTACACTACTATAACAGGTCAGTTATCTGGTGATATTATAGTGTTCTGAGATCTAAACTACTATAACAGGTCATTTATCTGGTGATAGTATAGTATTCTGACATCTACACTACTATAACAGGTCAGTTATCTGGTGATAGTATAGTGTTCTGACATCTACACTACTATAACATGTCAGTTATCTGTTGATAGTATAGTGATCTGACATCTACACTACTATAACAGGTCAGTTATCTGGTGATAGTATAGTTCTGACATCTACACTACTATAACAGGTCAGTTATCTGGTGATAGTATCGTGTTCTGACATCTACACTACTATAACATGTCAGTTATCTGGTGATAGTGTTCTGACATCTACACTACTATAGCAGGTCAGTTATCTGGTGATAGTATAGTTCTGACATCTACACTACTAAAACAGCTCAGTTATCTGGTGATTGTATAGTGTTCTGACATCTACACTACTATAACAGGTCAGTTATCTGGTGATATTATAGTGTTCTGACATCTACACTACTATAACAGGTCATTTATCCTGTGATAGTATAGTGTTCTGACATCTACACTACTATAACATGTCAGTTATCTGGTGATAGTATAGTGATCTGACATCTACACTACTATAACAGGTCAGTTATCTGGTGATAGTATAGTTCTGACATCTACACTACTATAACAGGTCAGTTATCTGGTGATATTATAGTGTTCTGACATCTACACTACAATAACAGGTCAGTTATCTGGTGATAGTATCGTGTTCTGACATCTACACTACTATAACAGGTCAGTTTTCTGGTGATAGTGTTCTGACATCTACACTACTATAACAGGTCAGATAATCTGGTGATAGTATAGTGTTATGACATCTACACTACTATAACAGGTCAGTTATCTGGTGATAGTATAGTGTTCTGACATCTACACTACTGTAACAGGTCAGTTATCTGGTGATAGTATAGTGTTCTGACATCTACACTACTATAACAGGTCAGTTATCTGGTGATAGTGTTCTGACATCTACACTACTATAACAGGTCAGTTATCTTGTGATAGTATAGTGTTCTGACATCTACACTACTATAACAGGTCAGTTATCTTGTGATAGTATAGTGTTCTGACATCTACACTACTATAACAGGTCAGTTATCTTGTGATAGTATAGTGTTCTGACATCTACACTACTATAACAGGTCAGTTATCTGGTGATAGTATAGTGTTCTGACATCTACACTACTATAACAGGTCAGTTATCTGGTGATAGTATAGTGTTCTGACATCTACACTACCATAACATGTCAGTTATCTGGTGATAGTATAGTGTTCTGACATCTACACTACTATAACAGGTCAGTTATCTTGTGATAGTATAGTGTTCTGACATCTACACTACTATAACAGGTCAGTTATCTGGTGATAGTATAGGGTTCTGACATCTACACTACTATACCAGGTCAGTTATCTCCTGATAGTATAGTGTTCTGACATCTACACTACTATAACAGGTCAGTTATCTCCTGATAGTATAGTGTTCTGACATCTACGCTACTATAACAGGTCAGTTATCTCCTGATAGTATAGTGTTCTGACATCTACACTAATATAACAGGTCAGTTATCTGGTGATTGTGTTCTGACATCTACACTACTATAACAGGTCAGTTATCTAGTGATAGTATAGTGTTCTGACATCTATACTACTATAATAGGTCAGTTATCTGGTGATAGTATAGTGTTCTGACATCTACACTACTATAACAGGTCAGTTATCTGGTGATAGTACAGTGTTCTGACATCTACACAACTATAACAGGTCAGTTATCTGGTGATAGTATAGTGTTCTGACATCTACACTACTATAACAGGTCAGTTATCTGGTGATAGTATAGTGTTCTGACATCTACACTACTATAACATGTCAGTTATCTGGTGATAGTATAGTGATCTGACATCTACACTACTATAACAGGTCAGTTATCTGGTGATAGTATAGTTCTGACATCTACACTACTATAACATGTCAGTTATCTAGTGATAGTATAGTGTTCTGACATCTACACTACTGTAATAGATCAGTTATCTGGTGATAGTATAGTGATCTGACATCTACACTACTATAACAGGTCAGTTATCTGGTGATAGTATAGTTCTGACATCTCACTACTATAACAGGTCAGTTATCTGGTGATATTATAGTGTTCTGACATCTACACTACAATAACAGGTCAGTTTTCTGGTGATAGTGTTCTGACATCTACACTACTATAACAGGTCAGTTATCTGGTGATAGTATAGTGTTCTGACATCTACACTACTATAACAGGTCAGTTATCTGGTGATAGTATAGTGTTCTGACATCTACACTACTATAACAGGTCAGTTATCTGGTGATAGTATAGTGTTCTGACATCTACACTACTATAACAGGTCAGTTATCTGGTGATAGTATAGTGTTCTGACATCTACACTACTGTAACAGGTCAGTCATCTGGTGATAGTATAGTGTTCTGACATCTACACTACTATAACAGGTCAGTTATCTGGTGATAGTGTTCTGACATCTACACTACTATAACAGGTCAGTTATCTTGTGATAGTATAGTGTTCTGACATCTACACTACAATAACAGGTCAGTTTTCTGGTGATAGTGTTCTGACATCTACACTACTATAACAGGTCAGTTATCTGGTGATAGTATAGTGTTCTGACATCTACACTACTATAACAGGTCAGTTATCTGGTGATAGTATAGTGTTCTGACATCTACACTACTATAACAGGTCAGTTATCTGGTGATAGTATAGTGTTCTGACATCTACACTACTATAACAGGTCAGTTATCTGGTGATAGTATAGTGTTCTGACATCTACACTACTGTAACAGGTCAGTCATCTGGTGATAGTATAGTGTTCTGACATCTACACTACTATAACAGGTCAGTTATCTGGTGATAGTGTTCTGACATCTACACTACTATAACAGGTCAGTTATCTTGTGATAGTATAGTGTTCTGACATCTACACTACTTTAACAGGTCAGTTATCTTGTGATAGTATAGTGTTCTGACATCTACACTACTATACCAGGTCAGTTATCTTGTGATAGTATAGTGTTCTGACATCTACACTACTATAACAGGTCAGTTATCTGGTGATAGTATAGTGTTCTGACATCTACACTACTATAACAGGTCAGTTATCTGGTGATAGTATAGTGTTCTGACATTTACACTACCATAACATGTCAGTTATCTGGTGATAGTATAGTGTTCTGACATCTACACTACTATAACAGGTCAGTTATCTTGTGATAGTATAGTGTTCTGACATCTACACTACTATAACAGGTCAGTTATCTGGTGATAGTATAGTGTTCTGACATCTACACTACTATACCAGGTCAGTTATCTCCTGATAGTATAGTGTTCTGACATCTACACTACTATAACATGTCAGTTATCTGGTGATAGTATAGTGTCCTGACATCTACACTACTATAACAGGTCAGTTATCTGGTGATAGTGTTCTGACATCTACACTACTAAAACAGCTCAGTTATCTGGTGATTGTATAGTGTTCTGACATCTACACGAATTTTAACAGGTCAGTTATCTGGTGATATTATAGTGTTCTGACATCTACACTACTATAACAGGTCATTTATCTGGTGATAGTATAGTGTTCTGACATCTACACTACTATAACAGGTCAGTTATCTGGTGATAGTATAGTGTTCTGACATCTACACTACTATAACATGTCAGTTATCTGGTGATAGTATAGTGATCTGACATCTACACTACTATAACAGGTCAGTTATCTGGTGATAGTATAGTTCTGACATCTACACTACTATAACAGGTCAGTTATCTGGTGATATTATAGTGTTCTGACATCTACACTACATAACAGGTCAGTTATCTGGTGATAGTATCGTGTTCTGACATCTACACTACTATAACAGGTCAGTTTTCTGGTGATAGTGTTCTGACATCTACACTACTATAACAGGTCAGTTATCTGGTGATAGTATAGTGTTCTGACATCTACACTACTATAACAGGTCAGTTATCTGGTGATAGTATAGTGTTCTGACATCTACACTACTGTAACAGGTCAGTTATCTTGTGATAGTATAGTGTTCTGACATCTACACTACTATAACAGGTCAGTTATCTGGTGATAGTGTTCTGACATCTACACTACTATAACAGGTCAGTTATCTTGTGATAGTATAGTGTTCTGACATCTACACTACTATAACATGTCAGTTATCTGGTGATAGTATAGTGTCCTGACATCTACACTACTATAACAGGTCAGTTATCTGGTGATAGTGTTCTGACATCTACACTACTAAAACAGCTCAGTTATCTGGTGATTGTATAGTGTTCTGACATCTACACTACTATAACAGGTCAGTTATCTGGTGATATTATAGTGTTCTGACATCTACACTACTATAACAGGTCATTTATCTGGTGATAGTATAGTGTTCTGACATCTACACTACTATAACAGGTCAGTTATCTGGTGATAGTATAGTGTTCTGACATCTACACTACTATAACATGTCAGTTATCTGGTGATAGTATAGTGATCTGACATCTACACTACTATAACAGGTCAGTTATCTGGTGATAGTATCGTGTTCTGACATCTACACTACTATAACAGGTCAGTTTTCTGGTGATAGTGTTCTGACATCTACACTACTATAACAGGTCAGTTATCTGGTGATAGTATAGTGTTCTGACATCTACACTACTATAACAGGTCAGTTATCTGGTGATAGTATAGTGTTCTGACATCTACACTACTGTAACAGGTCAGTTATCTGGAGATAGTATAGTGTTCTGACATCTACACTACTATAACAGGTCAGTTATCTGGTGATAGTGTTCTGACATCTACACTACTATAACAGGTCAGTTATCTTGTGATAGTATAGTGTTCTGACATCTACACTACTATAACAGGTCAGTTATCTTGTGATAGTATAGTGTTCTGACATCTACACTACTATAACAGGTCAGTTATCTGGTGATAGTATAGTGTTCTGACATCTACACTACTATAACAGGTCAGTTATCTGGTGATAGTATAGTGTTCTGACATCTACACTACCATAACATGTCAGTTATCTGGTGATAGTATAGTGTTCTGACATCTACACTACTATAACAGGTCAGTTATCTTGTGATAGTATAGTGTTCTGACATCTACACTACTATAACAGGTCAGTTATCTGGTGATAGTATAGTGTTCTGACATCTACACTACTATAACAGGTCATTTATCTGGTGATAGTATAGTGTTCTGACATCTACACTACTATAACAGGTCAGTTATCTGGTGATAGTATAGTGTTCTGACATCTACACTACTATAACATGTCAGTTATCTGGTGATCGTATAGTGATCTGACATCTACACTACTATAACAGGTCAGTTATCTGGTGATAGTATAGTTCTGACATCTACACTACTATAACAGGTCAGTTATCTGGTGATAGTATCGTGTTCTGACATCTACACTACTATAACATGTCAGTTATCTGGTGATAGTGTTCTGACATCTAAACTACTATAACAGGTCATTTATCTGGTGATAGTATAGTGTTCTGACATCTACACTACTATAACAGGTCAGTTATCTGGTGATAGTATAGTGTTCTGACATCTACACTACTAT
Organism: Salvelinus fontinalis; assembly: GCF_029448725.1. NCBI lineage: Eukaryota > Metazoa > Chordata > Actinopteri > Salmoniformes > Salmonidae > Salvelinus > Salvelinus fontinalis. The sequence continues at coordinate 20,787 of NW_026600962.1, forward strand.
AACATGTCAGTTATCTGTTGATAGTATAGTGATCTGACATCTACACTACTATAACAGGTCAGTTATCTGGTGATAGTATAGTTCTGACATCTACACTACTATAACAGGTCAGTTATCTGGTGATAGTATCGTGTTCTGACATCTACACTACTATAACATGTCAGTTATCTGGTGATATTGTTCTGACATCTACACTACTATAACAGGTCAGTTATCTGGTGATAGTATAGTTCTGACATCTACACTACTATAACAGGTCAGTTATCTGGTGATATGATAGTGTTCTGACATCTACACTACAATAACAGGTCAGTTATCTGGTGATAGTATCGTGTTCTGACATCTACACTACTATAACATGTCAGTTATCTGGTGATAGTATAGTGATCTGACATCTACACTACTATAACATGTCAGTTATCTGGTGATAGTATAGTGTCCTGACATCTACACTACTATAACAGGTCAGTTATCTGGTGATAGTGTTCTGACATCTACACTACTAAAACAGCTCAGTTATCTGGTGATTGTATAGTGTTCTGACATCTACACTACTATAACAGGTCAGTTATCTGGTGATATTATAGTGTTCTGACATCTACACTACTATAACAGGTCATTTATCTGGTGATAGTATAGTGTTCTGACATCTACACTACTATAACAGGTCAGTTATCTGGTGATAGTATAGTGTTCTGACATCTACACTACCATAACATGTCAGTTATCTGGTGATAGTACAGTGTTCTGACATCTACACTACTATAACAGGTCAGTTATCTTGTGATAGTATAGTGTTCTGACATCTACACTACTATAACAGGTCAGTTATCTGGTGATATTATAGTGTTCTGACATCTACACTACTATAACAGGTCATTTATCTGGTGATAGTATAGTGTTCTGACATCTACACTACTATAACAGGTCAGTTATCTGGTGATAGTATAGTGTTCTGACATCTACACTACTATAACATGTCAGTTATCTGGTGATAGTATAGTGATCTGACATCTACACTACTATAACAGGTCAGTTATCTGGTGATAGTATAGTTCTGACATCTACACTACTATAACAGGTCAGTTATCTGGTGATAGTATCGTGTTCTGACATCTACACTACTATAACATGTCAGTTATCTGGTGATAGTGTTCTGACATCTAAACTACTATAACAGGTCATTTATCTGGTGATAGTATAGTGTTCTGACATCTACACTACCATAACATGTCAGTTATCTGGTGATAGTATAGTGTTCTGACATCTACACTACTATAACAGGTCAGTTATCTTGTGATAGTATAGTGTTCTGACATCTACACTACTATAACAGGTCAGTTATCTGGTGATATTATAGTGTTCTGACATCTACACTACTATAACAGGTCATTTATCTGGTGATAGTATAGTGTTCTGACATCTACACTACTATAACAGGTCAGTTATCTGGTGATAGTATAGTGTTCTGACATCTACACTACTATAACATGTCAGTTATCTGGTGATAGTATAGTGATCTGACATCTACACTACTATAACAGGTCAGTTATCTGGTGATAGTATAGTTCTGACATCTACACTACTATAACAGGTCAGTTATCTGGTGATAGTATCGTGTTCTGACATCTACACTACTATAACATGTCAGTTATCTGGTGATAGTGTTCTGACATCTAAACTACTATAACAGGTAATTTATCTGGTGATAGTATAGTGCTCTGACATCTACACTACTATAACAGGTCAGTTATCTGGTGATAGTATAGTGTTCTGACATCTACACTACTATAACATGTCAGTTATCTGTTGATAGTATAGTGATCTGACATCTACACTACTATAACAGGTCAGTTATCTGGTGATAGTATAGTTCTGACATCTACACTACTATAACAGGTCAGTTATCTGGTGATAGTATCGTGTTCTGACATCTACACTACTATAACATGTCAGTTATCTGGTGATAGTGTTCTGACATCTACACTACTATAGCAGGTCAGTTATCTGGTGATAGTATAGTTCTGACATCTACACTACTATAACAGGTCAGTTATCTGGTGATATTATAGTGTTCTGACATCTACACTACAATAACAGGTCAGTTATCTGGTGATAGTATCGTGTTCTGACATCTACACTACTATAACATGTCAGTTATCTGGTGATAGTATAGTGATCTGACATCTACACTACTATAACATGTCAGTTATCTGGTGATAGTATAGTGTCCTGACATCTACACTACTATAACAGGTCAGTTATCTGGTGATAGTGTTCTGACATCTACACTACTAAAACAGCTCAGTTATCTGGTGATTGTATAGTGTTCTGACATCTACACTACTATAACAGGTCAGTTATCTGGTGATATTATAGTGTTCTGACATCTACACTACTATAACAGGTCATTTATCTGGTGATAGTATAGTGTTCTGACATCTACACTACTATAACAGGTCAGTTATCTGGTGATAGTATAGTGTTCTGACATCTACACTACTATAACATGTCAGTTATCTGGTGATAGTATAGTGATCTGACATCTACACTACTATAACAGGTCAGTTATCTGGTGATAGTATAGTTCTGACATCTACACTACTATAACAGGTCAGTTATCTGGTGATATTATAGTGTTCTGACATCTACACTACAATAACAGGTCAGTTATCTGGTGATAGTATCGTGTTCTGACATCTACACTACTATAACAGGTCAGTTTTCTGGTGATAGTGTTCTGACATCTACACTACTATAACAGGTCAGTTATCTGGTGATAGTATAGTGTTCTGACATCTACACTACTATAACAGGTCAGTTATCTGGTGATAGTATAGTGTTCTGACATCTACACTACTGTCACAGGTCAGTTATCTGGTGATAGTATAGTGTTCTGACATCTACACTACTATAACAGGTCAGTTATCTGGTGATAGTGTTCTGACATCTACACTACTATAACAGGTCAGTTATCTCCTGATAGTATAGTGTTCTGACATCTACACTACTATACCAGGTCAGTTATCTCCTGATAGTATAGTGTTCTGACATCTACACTACTATAACAGGTCAGTTATCTGGTGATAGTATAGTGTTCTGACATCTACACTACTATAACATGTCAGTTATCTGGTGATAGTATAGTGATCTGACATCTACACTACTATAACAGGTCAGTTATCTGGTGATAGTATAGTTCTGACATCTACACTACTATAACATGTCAGTTATCTAGTGATAGTATAGTGTTCTGACATCTACACTACAATAACAGGTCAGTTATCTGGTGATAGTATCGTGTTCTGACATCTACACTACTATAACAGGTCAGTTATCTGGTGATAGTATAGTGTTCTGACATCTACACTACTATAACAGGTCAGTTATCTGGTGATAGTATAGTGTTCTGACATCTACACTACTGTAACAGGTCAGTTATCTGGTGATAGTATAGTGTTCTGACATCTACACTACTATAACAGGTCAGTTATCTTGTGATAGTATAGTGTTCTGACATCTACACTACTATAACAGGTCAGTTATCTGGTGATAGTATAGTGTTCTGACATCTACACTACCATAACATGTCAGTTATCTGGTGATAGTATAGTGTTCTGACATCTACACTACTATAACAGGTCAGTTATCTTGTGATAGTATAGTGTTCTGACATCTACACTACTATAACAGGTCAGTTATCTGGTGATAGTATAGTGTTCTGACATCTACACTACTATACCAGGTCAGTTATCTCCTGATAGTATAGTGTTCTGACATCTACACTACTATAACAGGTCAGTTATCTCCTGATAGTATAGTGTTCTGACATCTACACTACTATAACAGGTCAGTTATCTCCTGATAGTATAGTGTTCTGACATCTACACTAATATAACAGGTCAGTTATCTGGTGATTGTGTTCTGACATCTACACTACTATAACAGGTCAGTTATCTAGTAATAGTATAGTGTTCTGACATCTATACTACTATAATAGGTCAGTTATCTGGTGATAGTATAGTGTTCTGACATCTACACTACTATAACAGGTCAGTTATCTGGTGATAGTACAGTGTTCTGACATCTACACAACTATAACAGGTCAGTTATCTGGTGATAGAATAGTGTTCTGACATCTACACTACTATAACAGGTCAGTTATCTGGTGATAGTATAGTGTTCTGACATCTACACTACTATACCAGGTCAGTTATCTGGTGATAGTATAGTGTTCTGACATCTACACTACTATAACAGGTCAGTTATCTGGTGATAGTATAGTGTTCTGACATCTACACTACTATACCAGGTCAGTTATCTCCTGATAGTATAGTGTTCTGACATCTACACTACTATAACAGGTCAGTTATCTCCTGATAGTATAGTGTTCTGACATCTACACTACTATAACAGGTCAGTTATCTCCTGATGGTATAGTGTTCTGACATCTACACTAATATAACAGGTCAGTTATCTGGTGATTGTGTTCTGACATCTACACTACTATAACAGGTCAGTTATCTAGTGATAGTATAGTGTTCTGACATCTATACTACTATAATAGGTCAGTTATCTGGTGATAGTATAGTGTTTTGACATCTACACTACTATACCAGGTCAGTTATCTGGTGATAGAATAGTGTTCTGACATCTACACTACTATAACAGGTCAGTTATCTGGTGATATTATAGTGTTCTGACATCTACACTACTATAACAGGTCATTTATCTGGTGATAGTATAGTGTTCTGACATCTACAATACTATAACAGGTCAGTTATCTGGTGATAGTATAGTGTTCTGACATCTACACTACTATAACAGGTCATTTATCTGGTGATAGTACAGTGTTCTGACATCTACACTACTATAACAGGTCATTTATCTGGTGATAGTATAGTGTTCTGACATCTACACTACTATAACAGGTCAGTTATCTGGTGATAGTACAGTGTTCTGACATCTACACTACTATAACAGGTCATTTATCTGGTGATAGTATAGTTTTCTGACATCTACACTACTATAACAGGTCATTTATCTGGTGATAGTATAGTGTTCTGACATCTACACTACTATAACATGTCAGTTATCTGGTGATAGTATAGTGTTCTGACATCTACACTACTATAACAGCTCAGTTATCTGGTGATAGTATAGTGTCCTGACATCTACACTACTATAACAGGTCAGTTATCTGGTGATAGTATAGTGTCCTGACATCTACACTACTATAACAGGTCAGTTATCTGGTGATAGTGTTCTGACATCTACACTACTAAAACAGCTCAGTTATCTGGTGATAGTATAGTTCTGACATCTACACTACTATGACAGGTCAGTTATCTGGTGATATTATAGTGTTCTGACATCTACACTACAATAACATGTCAGTTATCTGGTGATAGTATCGTGTTCTGACATCTACACTACTATAACATGTCAGTTATCTGGTGATAGTATAGTGATCTGACATCTACACTACTATAACAGGTCAGTTATCTGGTGATAGTGTTCTGACATCTACACTACTATAACAGGTCAGTTATCTGGTGATAGTATAGTGTTCTGACATCTACACTACTATAACAGGTCAGTTATCTGGTGATAGTATAGTGTTCTGACATCTACACTACTATAACAGGTCAGTTATCTGGTGATAGTGTTCTGACATCTACACTACTATAACAGGTCAGTTATCTTGTGATAGTATAGTGTTCTGACATCTACACTACTATAACAGGTCAGTTATCTTGTGATAGTATAGTGTTCTGACATCTACACTACTATACCAGGTCAGTTATCTGGTGATAGTATAGTGTTCTGACATCTACACTACTATACCAGGTCAGTTATCTGGTGATAGTATAGTGTTCTGACATCTACACTACTATAACAGGTCAGTTATCTGGTGATAGAATAGTGTACTGACATCTACACTACTATACCAGGTCAGTTATCTGGTGATAGTATAGTGTTCTGACATCTACACTACTATACCAGGTCAGTTATCTGGTGATAGTATAGTGTTCTGACATCTACACTACTATAACAGGTCAGTTATCTGGTGATATTATAGTGTTATGACATCTACACTACTATAACAGGTCATTTATCTGGTGATAGTATAGTGTTCTGACATCTACACTACTATAACAGGTCAGTTATCTGGTGATAGTATAGTGTTCTGACATCTACACTACTATAACATGTCAGTTATCTGGTGATAGTATAGTGATCTGACATCTACACTACTATAACAGGTCAGTTATCTGGTGATAGTATAGTTCTGACATCTACACTACTATAACAGGTCAGTTATCTGGTGATAGTATCGTGTTCTGACATCTACACTTCTATAACATGTCAGTTATCTGGTGATAGTATAGTGATCTGACATCTACACTACTATAACAGGTCAGTTATCTGGTGATAGTATAGTTCTGACATCTACACTACTATAACAGGTCATTTATCTGGTGATAGTATAGTGTTCTGACATCTACACTACTATAACAGGTCAGTTATCTGGTGATAGTATAGTGTTCTGACATCTACACTACTATAACATGTCAGTTATCTGGTGATAGTATAGTGATCTGACATCTACACTACTATAACAGGTCAGTTATCTGGTGATAGTATAGTTCTGACATCTACACTACTATAACAGGTCATTTATCTGGTGATAGTATAGTGTTCTTACATCTACACTACTATAACAGGTCAGTTATCTGGTGATAGTATAGTGTTCTGACATCTACACTACTATAACATGTCAGTTATCTGGTGATAGTATAGTGTTCTGACATCTACACTACTATACCAGGTCAGTTATCTGGTGATAGTATAGTGTTCTGACATCTACACTACTATAACAGGTCAGTTATCTGGTGATAGTATAGTGTTCTGACATCTACACTACTATACCAGGTCAGTTATCTCCTGATAGTATAGTGTTCTGACATCTACACTACTATAACAGGTCAGTTATCTCCTGATAGTATAGTGTTCTGACATCTACACTACTATAACAGGTCAGTTATCTCCTGATAGTATAGTGTTCTGACATCTACACTAATATAACAGGTCAGTTATCTGGTGATTGTGTTCTGACATCTACACTACTATAACAGGTCAGTTATCTAGTGATAGTATAGTGTTCTGACATCTATACTACTATAATAGGTCAGTTATCTGGTGATAGTATAGTGTTTTGACATCTACACTACTATACCAGGTCAGTTATCTGGTGATAGAATAGTGTTCTGACATCTACACTACTATAACAGGTCAGTTATCTGGTGATATTATAGTGTTCTGACATCTACACTACTATAACAGGTCATTTATCTGGTGATAGTATAGTGTTCTGACATCTACAATACTATAACAGGTCAGTTATCTGGTGATAGTATAGTGTTCTGACATCTACACTACTATAACAGGTCATTTATCTGGTGATAGTACAGTGTTCTGACATCTACACTACTATAACAGGTCATTTATCTGGTGATAGTATAGTGTTCTGACATCTACACTACTATAACAGGTCAGTTATCTGGTGATAGTACAGTGTTCTGACATCTACACTACTATAACAGGTCATTTATCTGGTGATAGTATAGTTTTCTGACATCTACACTACTATAACAGGTCATTTATCTGGTGATAGTATAGTGTTCTGACATCTACACTACTATAACATGTCAGTTATCTGGTGATAGTATAGTGTTCTGACATCTACACTACTATAACAGCTCAGTTATCTGGTGATAGTATAGTGTCCTGACATCTACACTACTATAACAGGTCAGTTGTCTGGTGATAGTATAGTGTCCTGACATCTACACTACTATAACAGGTCAGTTATCTGGTGATAGTGTTCTGACATCTACACTACTAAAACAGCTCAGTTATCTGGTGATAGTATAGTTCTGACATCTACACTACTATGACAGGTCAGTTATCTGGTGATATTATAGTGTTCTGACATCTACACTACAATAACATGTCAGTTATCTGGTGATAGTATCGTGTTCTGACATCTACACTACTATAACATGTCAGTTATCTGGTGATAGTATAGTGATCTGACATCTACACTACTATAACAGGTCAGTTATCTGGTGATAGTGTTCTGACATCTACACTACTATAACAGGTCAGTTATCTGGTGATAGTATAGTGTTCTGACATCTACACTACTATAACAGGTCAGTTATCTTGTGATAGTATAGTGTTCTGACATCTACACTACTATACCAGGTCAGTTATCTGGTGATAGTATAGTGTTCTGACATCTACACTACTATACCAGGTCAGTTATCTGGTGATAGTATAGTGTTCTGACATCTACACTACTATAACAGGTCAGTTATCTGGTGATAGAATAGTGTACTGACATCTACACTACTATACCAGGTCAGTTATCTGGTGATAGTATAGTGTTCTGACATCTACACTACTATACCAGGTCAGTTATCTGGTGATAGTATAGTGTTCTGACATCTACACTACTATAACAGGTCAGTTATCTGGTGATATTATAGTGTTATGACATCTACACTACTATAACAGGTCATTTATCTGGTGATAGTATAGTGTTCTGACATCTACACTACTATAACAGGTCAGTTATCTGGTGATAGTATAGTGTTCTGACATCTACACTACTATAACATGTCAGTTATCTGGTGATAGTATAGTGATCTGACATCTACACTACTATAACAGGTCAGTTATCTGGTGATAGTATAGTTCTGACATCTACACTACTATAACAGGTCAGTTATCTGGTGATAGTATCGTGTTCTGACATCTACACTTCTATAACATGTCAGTTATCTGGTGATAGTATAGTGATCTGACATCTACACTACTATAACAGGTCAGTTATCTGGTGATAGTATAGTTCTGACATCTACACTACTATAACAGGTCATTTATCTGGTGATAGTATAGTGTTCTGACATCTACACTACTATAACAGGTCAGTTATCTGGTGATAGTATAGTGTTCTGACATCTACACTACTATAACATGTCAGTTATCTGGTGATAGTATAGTGATCTGACATCTACACTACTATAACAGGTCAGTTATCTGGTGATAGTATAGTTCTGACATCTACACTACTATAACAGGTCATTTATCTGGTGATAGTATAGTGTTCTTACATCTACACTACTATAACAGGTCAGTTATCTGGTGATAGTATAGTGTTCTGACATCTACACTACTATAACATGTCAGTTATCTGGTGATAGTATAGTGTTCTGACATCTACACTACTATACCAGGTCAGTTATCTGGTGATAGTATAGTGTTCTGACATCTACACTACTATAACAGGTCAGTTATCTGGTGATAGTATAGTGTTCTGACATCTACACTACTATACCAGGTCAGTTATCTCCTGATAGTATAGTGTTCTGACATCTACACTACTATAACAGGTCAGTTATCTCCTGATAGTATAGTGTTCTGACATCTACACTACTATAACAGGTCAGTTATCTCCTGATAGTATAGTGTTCTGACATCTACACTAATATAACAGGTCAGTTATCTGGTGATTGTGTTCTGACATCTACACTACTATAACAGGTCAGTTATCTAGTGATAGTATAGTGTTCTGACATCTATACTACTATAATAGGTCAGTTATCTGGTGATAGTATAGTGTTTTGACATCTACACTACTATACCAGGTCAGTTATCTGGTGATAGAATAGTGTTCTGACATCTACACTACTATAACAGGTCAGTTATCTGGTGATATTATAGTGTTCTGACATCTACACTACTATAACAGGTCATTTATCTGGTGATAGTATAGTGTTCTGACATCTACAATACTATAACAGGTCAGTTATCTGGTGATAGTATAGTGTTCTGACATCTACACTACTATAACAGGTCATTTATCTGGTGATAGTACAGTGTTCTGACATCTACACTACTATAACAGGTCATTTATCTGGTGATAGTATAGTGTTCTGACATCTACACTACTATAACAGGTCAGTTATCTGGTGATAGTACAGTGTTCTGACATCTACACTACTATAACAGGTCATTTATCTGGTGATAGTATAGTTTTCTGACATCTACACTACTATAACAGGTCATTTATCTGGTGATAGTATAGTGTTCTGACATCTACACTACTATAACATGTCAGTTATCTGGTGATAGTATAGTGTTCTGACATCTACACTACTATAACAGCTCAGTTATCTGGTGATAGTATAGTGTCCTGACATCTACACTACTATAACAGGTCAGTTATCTGGTGATAGTATAGTGTCCTGACATCTACACTACTATAACAGGTCAGTTATCTGGTGATAGTGTTCTGACATCTACACTACTAAAACAGCTCAGTTATCTGGTGATAGTATAGTTCTGACATCTACACTACTATGACAGGTCAGTTATCTGGTGATATTATAGTGTTCTGACATCTACACTACAATAACATGTCAGTTATCTGGTGATAGTATCGTGTTCTGACATCTACACTACTATAACATGTCAGTTATCTGGTGATAGTATAGTGATCTGACATCTACACTACTATAACAGGTCAGTTATCTGGTGATAGTGTTCTGACATCTACACTACTATAACAGGTCAGTTATCTGGTGATAGTATAGTGTTCTGACATCTACACTACTATAACAGGTCAGTTATCTGGTGATAGTATAGTGTTCTGACATCTACACTACTATAACAGGTCAGTTATCTGGTGATAGTGTTCTGACATCTACACTACTATAACAGGTCAGTTATCTTGTGATAGTATAGTGTTCTGACATCTACACTACTATAACAGGTCAGTTATCTTGTGATAGTATAGTGTTCTGACATCTACACTACTATAACAGGTCAGTTATCTGGTGATAGTATAGTGTTCTGACATCTACACTACTATACCAGGTCAGTTATCTGGTGATAGTATAGTGTTCTGACATCTACACTACTATAACAGGTCAGTTATCTGGTGATAGAATAGTGTACTGACATCTACACTACTATAACAGATCAGTTATCTGGTGATAGTATAGTGTTCTGACATCTACACTACTATACCAGGTCAGTTATCTGGTGATAGTATAGTGTTCTGACATCTACACTACTATAACAGGTCAGTTATCTGGTGATATTATAGTGTTATGACATCTACACTACTATAACAGGTCATTTATCTGGTGATAGTATAGTGTTCTGACATCTACACTACTATAACAGGTCAGTTATCTGGTGATAGTATAGTGTTCTGACATCTACACTACTATAACATGTCAGTTATCTGGTGATAGTATAGTGATCTGACATCTACACTACTATAACAGGTCAGTTATCTGGTGATAGTATAGTTCTGACATCTACACTACTATAACAGGTCAGTTATCTGGTGATAGTATCGTGTTCTGACATCTACACTTCTATAACATGTCAGTTATCTGGTGATAGTATAGTGATCTGACATCTACACTACTATAACAGGTCAGTTATCTGGTGATAGTATAGTTCTGACATCTACACTACTATAACAGGTCATTTATCTGGTGATAGTATAGTGTTCTGACATCTACACTACTATAACAGGTCAGTTATCTGGTGATAGTATAGTGTTCTGACATCTACACTACTATAACATGTCAGTTATCTGGTGATAGTATAGTGATCTGACATCTACACTACTATAACAGGTCAGTTATCTGGTGATAGTATAGTTCTGACATCTACACTACTATAACAGGTCATTTATCTGGTGATAGTATAGTGTTCTTACATCTACACTACTATAACAGGTCAGTTATCTGGTGATAGTATAGTGTTCTGACATCTACACTACTATAACATGTCAGTTATCTGGTGATAGTATAGTGATCTGACATCTACACTACTATAACAGGTCAGTTATCTGGTGATAGTATAGTTCTGACATCTACACTACTATAACATGTCAGTTATCTAGTGATAGTATAGTGTTCTGACATCTACACTACTGTAATAGATCAGTTATCTGGTGATAGTATAGTGTTCTGACATCTACACTACTATAACAGGTCAGTTTTCTGGTGATAGTACAGTGTTCTGACATCTACACAACTATAACAGGTCAGTTATCTGGTGATAGTATAGTGTTCTGACATCTACACTACTATACCAGGTCAGTTATCTGGTGATAGTATAGTGTTCTGACATCTACACTACTATAACAGGTCAGTTATCTGGTGATAGAATAGTGTACTGACATCTACACTACTATAACAGATCAGTTATCTGGTGATAGTATAGTGTTCTGACATCTACACTACTATACCAGGTCAGTTATCTGGTGATAGTATAGTGTTCTGACATCTACACTACTATAACAGGTCAGTTATCTGGTGATATTATAGTGTTATGACATCTACACTACTATAACAGGTCATTTATCTGGTGATAGTATAGTGTTCTGACATCTACACTACTATAACAGGTCAGTTATCTGGTGATAGTATAGTGTTCTGACATCTACACTACTATAACATGTCAGTTATCTGGTGATAGTATAGTGATCTGACATCTACACTACTATAACAGGTCAGTTATCTGGTGATAGTATAGTTCTGACATCTACACTACTATAACAGGTCAGTTATCTGGTGATAGTATCGTGTTCTGACATCTACACTTCTATAACATGTCAGTTATCTGGTGATAGTATAGTGATCTGACATCTACACTACTATAACAGGTCAGTTATCTGGTGATAGTATAGTTCTGACATCTACACTACTATAACAGGTCATTTATCTGGTGATAGTATAGTGTTCTGACATCTACACTACTATAACAGGTCAGTTATCTGGTGATAGTATAGTGTTCTGACATCTACACTACTATAACATGTCAGTTATCTGGTGATAGTATAGTGATCTGACATCTACACTACTATAACAGGTCAGTTATCTGGTGATAGTATAGTTCTGACATCTACACTACTATAACAGGTCATTTATCTGGTGATAGTATAGTGTTCTTACATCTACACTACTATAACAGGTCAGTTATCTGGTGATAGTATAGTGTTCTGACATCTACACTACTATAACATGTCAGTTATCTGGTGATAGTATAGTGATCTGACATCTACACTACTATAACAGGTCAGTTATCTGGTGATAGTGTTCTGACATCTACACTACTATAACAGGTCAGTTATCTGGTGATAGTACAGTGTTCTGACATCTACACTACTATAACAGGTCATTTATCTGGTGATAGTATAGTTTTCTGACATCTACACTACTATAACAGGTCATTTATCTGGTGATAGTATAGTGTTCTGACATCTACACTACTATAACATGTCAGTTATCTGGTGATAGTATAGTGTTCTGACATCTACACTACTATAACAGCTCAGTTATCTGGTGATAGTATAGTGTCCTGACATCTACACTACTATAACAGGTCAGTTATCTGGTGATAGTATAGTGTCCTGACATCTACACTACTATAACAGGTCAGTTATCTGGTGATAGTGTTCTGACATCTACACTACTAAAACAGCTCAGTTATCTGGTGATAGTATAGTTCTGACATCTACACTACTATGACAGGTCAGTTATCTGGTGATATTATAGTGTTCTGACATCTACACTACAATAACATGTCAGTTATCTGGTGATAGTATCGTGTTCTGACATCTACACTACTATAACATGTCAGTTATCTGGTGATAGTATAGTGATCTGACATCTACACTACTATAACAGGTCAGTTATCTGGTGATAGTGTTCTGACATCTACACTACTATAACAGGTCAGTTATCTGGTGATAGTATAGTGTTCTGACATCTACACTACTATAACAGGTCAGTTATCTTGTGATAGTATAGTGTTCTGACATCTACACTACTATACCAGGTCAGTTATCTGGTGATAGTATAGTGTTCTGACATCTACACTACTATACCAGGTCAGTTATCTGGTGATAGTATAGTGTTCTGACATCTACACTACTATAACAGGTCAGTTATCTGGTGATAGAATAGTGTACTGACATCTACACTACTATACCAGGTCAGTTATCTGGTGATAGTATAGTGTTCTGACATCTACACTACTATACCAGGTCAGTTATCTGGTGATAGTATAGTGTTCTGACATCTACACTACTATAACAGGTCAGTTATCTGGTGATATTATAGTGTTATGACATCTACACTACTATAACAGGTCATTTATCTGGTGATAGTATAGTGTTCTGACATCTACACTACTATAACAGGTCAGTTATCTGGTGATAGTATAGTGTTCTGACATCTACACTACTATAACATGTCAGTTATCTGGTGATAGTATAGTGATCTGACATCTACACTACTATAACAGGTCAGTTATCTGGTGATAGTATAGTTCTGACATCTACACTACTATAACAGGTCAGTTATCTGGTGATAGTATCGTGTTCTGACATCTACACTTCTATAACATGTCAGTTATCTGGTGATAGTATAGTGATCTGACATCTACACTACTATAACAGGTCAGTTATCTGGTGATAGTATAGTTCTGACATCTACACTACTATAACAGGTCATTTATCTGGTGATAGTATAGTGTTCTGACATCTACACTACTATAACAGGTCAGTTATCTGGTGATAGTATAGTGTTCTGACATCTACACTACTATAACATGTCAGTTATCTGGTGATAGTATAGTGATCTGACATCTACACTACTATAACAGGTCAGTTATCTGGTGATAGTATAGTTCTGACATCTACACTACTATAACAGGTCATTTATCTGGTGATAGTATAGTGTTCTTACATCTACACTACTATAACAGGTCAGTTATCTGGTGATAGTATAGTGTTCTGACATCTACACTACTATAACATGTCAGTTATCTGGTGATAGTATAGTGTTCTGACATCTACACTACTATACCAGGTCAGTTATCTGGTGATAGTATAGTGTTCTGACATCTACACTACTATAACAGGTCAGTTATCTGGTGATAGTATAGTGTTCTGACATCTACACTACTATACCAGGTCAGTTATCTCCTGATAGTATAGTGTTCTGACATCTACACTACTATAACAGGTCAGTTATCTCCTGATAGTATAGTGTTCTGACATCTACACTACTATAACAGGTCAGTTATCTCCTGATAGTATAGTGTTCTGACATCTACACTAATATAACAGGTCAGTTATCTGGTGATTGTGTTCTGACATCTACACTACTATAACAGGTCAGTTATCTAGTGATAGTATAGTGTTCTGACATCTATACTACTATAATAGGTCAGTTATCTGGTGATAGTATAGTGTTTTGACATCTACACTACTATACCAGGTCAGTTATCTGGTGATAGAATAGTGTTCTGACATCTACACTACTATAACAGGTCAGTTATCTGGTGATATTATAGTGTTCTGACATCTACACTACTATAACAGGTCATTTATCTGGTGATAGTATAGTGTTCTGACATCTACAATACTATAACAGGTCAGTTATCTGGTGATAGTATAGTGTTCTGACATCTACACTACTATAACAGGTCATTTATCTGGTGATAGTACAGTGTTCTGACATCTACACTACTATAACAGGTCATTTATCTGGTGATAGTATAGTGTTCTGACATCTACACTACTATAACAGGTCAGTTATCTGGTGATAGTACAGTGTTCTGACATCTACACTACTATAACAGGTCATTTATCTGGTGATAGTATAGTTTTCTGACATCTACACTACTATAACAGGTCATTTATCTGGTGATAGTATAGTGTTCTGACATCTACACTACTATAACATGTCAGTTATCTGGTGATAGTATAGTGTTCTGACATCTACACTACTATAACAGCTCAGTTATCTGGTGATAGTATAGTGTCCTGACATCTACACTACTATAACAGGTCAGTTATCTGGTGATAGTATAGTGTCCTGACATCTACACTACTATAACAGGTCAGTTATCTGGTGATAGTGTTCTGACATCTACACTACTAAAACAGCTCAGTTATCTGGTGATAGTATAGTTCTGACATCTACACTACTATGACAGGTCAGTTATCTGGTGATATTATAGTGTTCTGACATCTACACTACAATAACATGTCAGTTATCTGGTGATAGTATCGTGTTCTGACATCTACACTACTATAACATGTCAGTTATCTGGTGATAGTATAGTGATCTGACATCTACACTACTATAACAGGTCAGTTATCTGGTGATAGTGTTCTGACATCTACACTACTATAACAGGTCAGTTATCTGGTGATAGTATAGTGTTCTGACATCTACACTACTATAACAGGTCAGTTATCTGGTGATAGTATAGTGTTCTGACATCTACACTACTATAACAGGTCAGTTATCTGGTGATAGTGTTCTGACATCTACACTACTATAACAGGTCAGTTATCTTGTGATAGTATAGTGTTCTGACATCTACACTACTATAACAGGTCAGTTATCTTGTGATAGTATAGTGTTCTGACATCTACACTACTATAACAGGTCAGTTATCTGGTGATAGTATAGTGTTCTGACATCTACACTACTATACCAGGTCAGTTATCTGGTGATAGTATAGTGTTCTGACATCTACACTACTATAACAGGTCAGTTATCTGGTGATAGAATAGTGTACTGACATCTACACTACTATAACAGATCAGTTATCTGGTGATAGTATAGTGTTCTGACATCTACACTACTATACCAGGTCAGTTATCTGGTGATAGTATAGTGTTCTGACATCTACACTACTATAACAGGTCAGTTATCTGGTGATATTATAGTGTTATGACATCTACACTACTATAACAGGTCATTTATCTGGTGATAGTATAGTGTTCTGACATCTACACTACTATAACAGGTCAGTTATCTGGTGATAGTATAGTGTTCTGACATCTACACTACTATAACATGTCAGTTATCTGGTGATAGTATAGTGATCTGACATCTACACTACTATAACAGGTCAGTTATCTGGTGATAGTATAGTTCTGACATCTACACTACTATAACAGGTCAGTTATCTGGTGATAGTATCGTGTTCTGACATCTACACTTCTATAACATGTCAGTTATCTGGTGATAGTATAGTGATCTGACATCTACACTACTATAACAGGTCAGTTATCTGGTGATAGTATAGTTCTGACATCTACACTACTATAACAGGTCATTTATCTGGTGATAGTATAGTGTTCTGACATCTACACTACTATAACAGGTCAGTTATCTGGTGATAGTATAGTGTTCTGACATCTACACTACTATAACATGTCAGTTATCTGGTGATAGTATAGTGATCTGACATCTACACTACTATAACAGGTCAGTTATCTGGTGATAGTATAGTTCTGACATCTACACTACTATAACAGGTCATTTATCTGGTGATAGTATAGTGTTCTTACATCTACACTACTATAACAGGTCAGTTATCTGGTGATAGTATAGTGTTCTGACATCTACACTACTATAACATGTCAGTTATCTGGTGATAGTATAGTGATCTGACATCTACACTACTATAACAGGTCAGTTATCTGGTGATAGTATAGTTCTGACATCTACACTACTATAACATGTCAGTTATCTAGTGATAGTATAGTGTTCTGACATCTACACTACTGTAATAGATCAGTTATCTGGTGATAGTATAGTGTTCTGACATCTACACTACTATAACAGGTCAGTTTTCTGGTGATAGTACAGTGTTCTGACATCTACACAACTATAACAGGTCAGTTATCTGGTGATAGTATAGTGTTCTGACATCTACACTACTATACCAGGTCAGTTATCTGGTGATAGTATAGTGTTCTGACATCTACACTACTATAACAGGTCAGTTATCTGGTGATAGAATAGTGTACTGACATCTACACTACTATAACAGATCAGTTATCTGGTGATAGTATAGTGTTCTGACATCTACACTACTATACCAGGTCAGTTATCTGGTGATAGTATAGTGTTCTGACATCTACACTACTATAACAGGTCAGTTATCTGGTGATATTATAGTGTTATGACATCTACACTACTATAACAGGTCATTTATCTGGTGATAGTATAGTGTTCTGACATCTACACTACTATAACAGGTCAGTTATCTGGTGATAGTATAGTGTTCTGACATCTACACTACTATAACATGTCAGTTATCTGGTGATAGTATAGTGATCTGACATCTACACTACTATAACAGGTCAGTTATCTGGTGATAGTATAGTTCTGACATCTACACTACTATAACAGGTCAGTTATCTGGTGATAGTATCGTGTTCTGACATCTACACTTCTATAACATGTCAGTTATCTGGTGATAGTATAGTGATCTGACATCTACACTACTATAACAGGTCAGTTATCTGGTGATAGTATAGTTCTGACATCTACACTACTATAACAGGTCATTTATCTGGTGATAGTATAGTGTTCTGACATCTACACTACTATAACAGGTCAGTTATCTGGTGATAGTATAGTGTTCTGACATCTACACTACTATAACATGTCAGTTATCTGGTGATAGTATAGTGATCTGACATCTACACTACTATAACAGGTCAGTTATCTGGTGATAGTATAGTTCTGACATCTACACTACTATAACAGGTCATTTATCTGGTGATAGTATAGTGTTCTTACATCTACACTACTATAACAGGTCAGTTATCTGGTGATAGTATAGTGTTCTGACATCTACACTACTATAACATGTCAGTTATCTGGTGATAGTATAGTGATCTGACATCTACACTACTATAACAGGTCAGTTATCTGGTGATAGTATAGTTCTGACATCTACACTACTATAACATGTCAGTTATCTAGTGATAGTATAGTGTTCTGACATCTACACTACTGTAATAGATCAGTTATCTGGTGATAGTATAGTGTTCTGACATCTACACTACTATAACAGGTCAGTTTTCTGGTGATAGTACAGTGTTCTGACATCTACACAACTATAACAGGTCAGTTATCTGGTGATAGTATAGTGTTCTGACATCTACACTACTATAACAGGTCAGTTACCTTGTGATAGTATAGTGTTCTGACATCTACACTACTATACCAGGTCAGTTATCTGGTGATAGTATAGTGTTCTGACATCTACACTACTATACCAGGTCAGTTATCTGGTGATAGAATAGTGTTCTGACATCTACACTACTATAACAGGTCAGTTATCTGGTGATATTATAGTGTTCTGACATCTACACTACTATAACAGGTCATTTATCTGGTGATAGTATAGTGTTCTGACATCTACACTACTATAACAGGTCAGTTATCTGGTGATAGTATAGTGTTCTGACATCTACACTACTATAACAGGTCATTTATCTGGTGATAGTACAGTGTTCTGACATCTACACTACTATAACAGGTCATTTATCTGGTGATAGTATAGTGTTCTGACATCTACACTACTATAACAGGCCAGTTATCTGGTGATAGTACAGTGTTCTGACATCTACACTACTATAACAGGTCATTTATCTGGTGATAGTATAGTGTTCTGACATCTACACTACTATAACAGGTCAGTTATCTGGTGATAGTATAGTGTTCTGACATCTACACTACTATAACAGCTCAGTTATCTGGTGATAGTATAGTGTCCTGACATCTACACTACTATAACAGGTCAGTTATCTGGTGATAGTATAGTGTCCTGACATCTACACTACTAAAACAGCTCAGTTATCTGGTGATAGTATAGTTCTGACATCTACACTACTATAACAGGTCAGTTATCTGGTGATATTATAGTGTTCTGACATCTACACTACAATAACAGGTCAGTTATCTGGTGATAGTATCGTGTTCTGACATCTACACTACTATAACATGTCAGTTATCTGGTGATAGTATAGTGATCTGACATCTACACTACTATAACAGGTCAGTTATCTGGTGACAGTGTTCTGACATCTACACTACTATAACAGGTCAGTTATCTGGTGATAGTATAGTGTTCTGACATCTACACTACTATAACAGGTCAGTTATCTGGTGATAGTATAGTGTTCTGACATCTACACTACTATAACAGGTCAGTTATCTGGTGATAGTGTTCTGACATCTACACTACTATAACAGGTCAGTTATCTTGTGATAGTATAGTGTTCTGACATCTACACTACTATAACAGGTCAGTTATCTGGTGATAGTATAGTGTTCTGACATCTACACTACTATACCAGGTCAGTTATCTGGTGATAGTATAGTGTTCTGACATCTACACTACTATAACAGGTCAGTTATCTGGTGATAGAATAGTGTTCTGACATCTACACTACTATAACAGGTCAGTTATCTGGTGATAGTATAGTGTTCTGACATCTACACTACTATACCAGGTCAGTTATCTGGTGATAGTATAGTGTTCTGACATCTACACTACTATAACAGGTCAGTTATCTGGTGATATTATAGTGTTCTGACATCTACACTACTATAACAGGTCATTTATCTGGTGATAGTATAGTGTTCTGACATCTACACTACTATAACAGGTCAGTTATCTGGTGATAGTATAGTGTTCTGACATCTACACTACTATAACATGTCAGTTATCTGGTGATAGTATAGTGATCTGACATCTACACTACTATAACAGGTCAGTTATCTGGTGATAGTATAGTTCTGACATCTACACTACTATAACAGGTCAGTTATCTGGTGATAGTATCGTGTTCTGACATCTACACTACTATAACATGTCAGTTATCTGGTGATAGTGTTCTGACATCTACACTACTATAACAGGTCATTTATCTGGTGATAGTATAGTGTTCTGACATCTACACTACTATAACAGGTCAGTTATCTTGTGATAGTATAGTGTTCTGACATCTACACTACTATAACATGTCAGTTATCTGGTGATAGTATAGTGATCTGACATCTACACTACTATAACAGGTCAGTTATCTGGTGATAGTATAGTTCTGGCATCTACACTACTATAACAGGTCAGTTATCTGGTGATAGTATCGTGTTCTGACATCTACACTACTATAACATGTCAGTTATCTGGTGATAGTGTTCTGACATCTACACTACTATAACAGGTCAGTTATCTGGTGATAGTATAGTGTTCTGACATCTACACTACTTTAACAGGTCAGTTATCTAGTGATAGTATAGTGTTCTGACATCTACACTACTGTAATAGGTCAGTTATCTGGTGATAGTATAGTGTTCTGACATCTACACTACTATAACAGGTCAGTTATCTTGTGATAGTATAGTGTTCTGACATCTACACTACTATACCAGGTCAGTTATCTGGTGATAGTATAGTGTTCTGACATCTACACTACTATAACAGGTCAGTTATCTGGTGATAGTGTTCTGACATCTACACTACTATAACAGGTCAGTTATCTAGTGATAGTATCGTGTTCTGACATCTACACTACTATAACATGTCAGTTATCTGGTGATAGTGTTCTGACATCTACACTACTATAACAGGTCATTTATCTGGTGATAGTATAGTGTTCTGACATCTACACTACTGTAATAGATCAGTTATCTGGTGATAGTATAGTGTTCTGACATCTACACTACTATAACAGGTCAGTTTTCTGGTGATAGTACAGTGTTCTGACATCTACACAACTATAACAGGTCAGTTATCTGGTGATAGTATAGTGTTCTGACATCTACACTACTATAACAGGTCAGTTACCTTGTGATAGTATAGTGTTCTGACATCTACACTACTATACCAGGTCAGTTATCTGGTGATAGTATAGTGTTCTGACATCTACACTACTATACCAGGTCAGTTATCTGGTGATAGAATAGTGTTCTGACATCTACACTACTATAACAGGTCAGTTATCTGGTGATATTATAGTGTTCTGACATCTACACTACTATAACAGGTCATTTATCTGGTGATAGTATAGTGTTCTGACATCTACACTACTATAACAGGTCAGTTATCTGGTGATAGTATAGTGTTCTGACATCTACACTACTATAACAGGTCATTTATCTGGTGATAGTACAGTGTTCTGACATCTACACTACTATAACAGGTCATTTATCTGGTGATAGTATAGTGTTCTGACATCTACACTACTATAACAGGCCAGT
Source organism: Salvelinus fontinalis (assembly GCF_029448725.1). Lineage (NCBI taxonomy): Eukaryota > Metazoa > Chordata > Actinopteri > Salmoniformes > Salmonidae > Salvelinus > Salvelinus fontinalis. The sequence continues at coordinate 42,965 of NW_026600962.1, forward strand.
TATCTGGTGATAGTACAGTGTTCTGACATCTACACTACTATAACAGGTCATTTATCTGGTGATAGTATAGTGTTCTGACATCTAAACTACTATAACAGGTCAGTTATCTGGTGATAGTATAGTGTTCTGACATCTACACTACTATAACAGCTCAGTTATCTGGTGATAGTATAGTGTCCTGACATCTACACTACTATAACAGGTCAGTTATCTGGTGATAGTATAGTGTCCTGACATCTACACTACTAAAACAGCTCAGTTATCTGGTGATAGTATAGTTCTGACATCTACACTACTATAACAGGTCAGTTATCTGGTGATATTATAGTGTTCTGACATCTACACTACAATAACAGGTCAGTTATCTGGTGATAGTATCGTGTTCTGACATCTACACTACTATAACATGTCAGTTATCTGGTGATAGTATAGTGATCTGACATCTACACTACTATAACAGGTCAGTTATCTGGTGATAGTGTTCTGACATCTACACTACTATAACAGGTCAGTTATCTGGTGATAGTATAGTGTTCTGACATCTACACTACTATAACAGGTCAGTTATCTGGTGATAGTATAGTGTTCTGACATCTACACTACTATAACAGGTCAGTTATCTGGTGATAGTGTTCTGACATCTACACTACTATAACAGGTCAGTTATCTTGTGATAGTATAGTGTTCTGACATCTACACTACTATAACAGGTCAGTTATCTGGTGATAGTATAGTGTTCTGACATCTACACTACTATACCAGGTCAGTTATCTGGTGATAGTATAGTGTTCTGACATCTACACTACTATAACAGGTCAGTTATCTGGTGATAGAATAGTGTTCTGACATCTACACTACTATAACAGGTCAGTTATCTGGTGATAGTATAGTGTTCTGACATCTACACTACTATACCAGGTCAGTTATCTGGTGATAGTATAGTGTTCTGACATCTACACTACTATAACAGGTCAGTTATCTGGTGATATTATAGTGTTCTGACATCTACACTACTATAACAGGTCATTTATCTGGTGATAGTATAGTGTTCTGACATCTACACTACTATAACAGGTCAGTTATCTGGTGATAGTATAGTGTTCTGACATCTACACTACTATAACATGTCAGTTATCTGGTGATAGTATAGTGATCTGACATCTACACTACTATAACAGGTCAGTTATCTGGTGATAGTATAGTTCTGACATCTACACTACTATAACAGGTCAGTTATCTGGTGATAGTATCGTGTTCTGACATCTACACTACTATAACATGTCAGTTATCTGGTGATAGTGTTCTGACATCTACACTACTATAACAGGTCATTTATCTGGTGATAGTATAGTGTTCTGACATCTACACTACTATAACAGGTCAGTTATCTTGTGATAGTATAGTGTTCTGACATCTACACTACTATAACATGTCAGTTATCTGGTGATAGTATAGTGATCTGACATCTACACTACTATAACAGGTCAGTTATCTGGTGATAGTATAGTTCTGGCATCTACACTACTATAACAGGTCAGTTATCTGGTGATAGTATCGTGTTCTGACATCTACACTACTATAACATGTCAGTTATCTGGTGATAGTGTTCTGACATCTACACTACTATAACAGGTCAGTTATCTGGTGATAGTATAGTGTTCTGACATCTACACTACTTTAACAGGTCAGTTATCTAGTGATAGTATAGTGTTCTGACATCTACACTACTGTAATAGGTCAGTTATCTGGTGATAGTATAGTGTTCTGACATCTACACTACTATAACAGGTCAGTTATCTTGTGATAGTATAGTGTTCTGACATCTACACTACTATACCAGGTCAGTTATCTGGTGATAGTATAGTGTTCTGACATCTACACTACTATAACAGGTCAGTTATCTGGTGATAGTGTTCTGACATCTACACTACTATAACAGGTCAGTTATCTAGTGATAGTATCGTGTTCTGACATCTACACTACTATAACATGTCAGTTATCTGGTGATAGTGTTCTGACATCTACACTACTATAACAGGTCATTTATCTGGTGATAGTATAGTGTTCTGACATCTACACTACTATAACAGGTCAGTTATCTGGTGATAGTATAGTGTTCTGACATCTACACTACTATAACATGACAGTTATCTGGTGATAGTATAGTGATCTGACATCTACACTACTATAACAGGTCAGTTATCTGGTGATAGTATAGTTCTGACATCTACACTACTATAACAGGTCAGTTATCTGGTGATAGTATCATGTTCTGACATCTACACTACTATAACATGTCAGTTATCTGGTGATAGTGTTCTGACATCTACACTACTATAACAGGTCAGTTATCTGGTGATAGTATAGTGTTCTGAAATCTACACTACTATAACAGGTCAGTTATCTGGTGATAGTATAGTGTTCTGACATCTACACTACTATAACAGGTCAGTTATCTTGTGATAGTATAGTGTTCAGACATCTACACTACTATAACAGGTCAGTTATCTGGTGATAGTATAGTGTTCTGACATCTACACTACTATAACATGTCAGTTATCTGGTGATAGTACAGTGATCTGACATGTACACTACTATAACAGGTCATTTATCTGGTGATAGTATAGTGTTCTGACATCTACACTACTATAACAGGTCATTTATCTGGTGATAGTATAGTGTTCTGACATCTACACTACTATAACATGTCAGTTATCTGGTGATAGTATAGTGTTCTGACATCTACACTACTATAACAGCTCAGTTATCTGGTGATAGTATAGTGTCCTGACATCTACACTACTATAACAGCTCAGTTATCTGGTGATAGTATAGTGTCCTGACATCTACACTACTATAACAGGTCAGTTATCTGGTGATAGTATAGTGTTCTGACATCTACACTACTATAACAGGTCAGTTATCTGGTGATAGTATAGTGTCCTGACATCTACACTACTATAACAGGTCAGTTATCTGGTGATAGTATAGTGTTCTGACATCTACACTACTATAACAGGTCAGTTATCTGGTGATAGTATAGTGATCTGACATCTACACTACTATAACAGGTCAGTTATCTGGTGATAGTATAGTTCTGACATCTACACTACTATAACAGGTCAGTTATCTGGTGATAGTATCGTGTTCTGACATCTACACTACTATAACATGTCAGTTATCTGGTGATAGTGTTCTGACATCTACACTACTATAACAGGTCAGTTATCTGGTGACAGTATAGTGTTCTGACATCTACACTACTATAACATGTCAGTTATCTGGTGATAGTATAGTGATCTGACATCTACACTACTATAACAGGTCAGTTATCTGGTGATAGTATAGTTCTGACATCTACACTACTATAACAGGTCAGTTATCTGGTGATAGTATCGTGTTCTGACATCTACACTACTATAACATGTCAGTTATCTGGTGATAGTGTTCTGACATCTACACTACTATAACAGGTCATTTATCTGGTGATAGTATAGTGTTCTGACATCTACACTACTATAACAGGTCAGTTATCTGGTGATAGTATAGTGTTCTGACATCTACACTACTATAACAGGTCAGTTATCTGGTGATAGTATAGTTCTGACATCTACACTACTATAACAGGTCAGTTATCTGGTGATAGTATCGTGTTCTTACATCTACACTACTATAACATGTCAGTTATCTGGTGATAGTGTTCTGACATCTACACTACTATAACAGGTCAGTTATCTGGTGATAGTATAGTGTTCTGACATCTACACTACTATAACAGGTCAGTTATCTGGTGATAGTATAGTGTTCTGACATCTACACTACTATAACATGTCAGTTATCTGGTGATAGTGTTCTGACATCTACACTACTATAACAGGTCAGTTATCTGGTGATAGTATAGTGTTCTGACATCTACACTACTATAACAGGTCAGTTATCTGGTGATAGTATAGTGTTCTGACATCTACACTACTATAACAGGTCAGTTATCTGGTGATAGTATAGTGTTCTGACATCTACACTACTTTAACAGGTCAGTTATCTAGTGATAGTATAGTGTTCTGACATCTACACTACTGTAATAGGTCAGTTATCTGGTGATAGTATAGTGTTCTGACATCTACACTACTATAACAGGTCAGTTATCTGGTGATAGTACAGTGTTCTGACATCTACACAACTATAACAGGTCAGTTATCTGGTGATAGTATAGTGTTCTGACATCTACACTACTATAACAGGTCAGTTATCTTGTGATAGTATAGTGTTCTGACATCTACACTACTATACCAGGTCAGTTATCTGGTGATAGTATAGTGTTCTGACATCTACACTACTATAACATGTCAGTTATCTGGTGATAGTATAGTGTTCTGACATCTACACTACTATAACAGCTCAGTTATCTGGTGATAGTATAGTGTCCTGACATCTACACTACTATAACAGGTCAGTTATCTGGTGATAGTATAGTGTCCTGACATCTACACTACTATAACAGGTCAGTTATCTGGTGATAGTATAGTGTTCTGACATCTACACTACTATAACAGGTCAGTTATCTGGTGATAGTATAGTGTCCTGACATCTACACTACTATAACAGGTCAGTTATCTGGTGATAGTATAGTGTTCTGACATCTACACTACTATAACAGGTCAGTTATCTGGTGATAGTATAGTGATCTGACATCTACACTACTATAACAGGTCAGTTATCTGGTGATAGTATAGTTCTGACATCTACACTACTATAACAGGTCAGTTATCTGGTGATAGTATCGTGTTCTGACATCTACACTACTATAACATGTCAGTTATCTGGTGATAGTGTTCTGACATCTACACTACTATAACAGGTCAGTTATCTGGTGACAGTATAGTGTTCTGACATCTACACTACTATAACATGTCAGTTATCTGGTGATAGTATAGTGATCTGACATCTACACTACTATAACAGGTCAGTTATCTGGTGATAGTATAGTTCTGACATCTACACTACTATAACAGGTCAGTTATCTGGTGATAGTATCGTGTTCTGACATCTACACTACTATAACATGTCAGTTATCTGGTGATAGTGTTCTGACATCTACACTACTATAACAGGTCATTTATCTGGTGATAGTATAGTGTTCTGACATCTACACTACTATAACAGGTCAGTTATCTGGTGATAGTATAGTGTTCTGACATCTACACTACTATAACATGTCAGTTATCTGGTGATAGTATAGGTATCTGACATCTACACTACTATAACAGGTCAGTTATCTGGTGATAGTATAGTTCTGACATCTACACTACTATAACAGGTCAGTTATCTGGTGATAGTATCGTGTTCTGACATCTACACTACTATAACATGTCAGTTATCTGGTGATAGTGTTCTGACATCTACACTACTATAACAGGTCAGTTATCTGGTGATAGTATAGTGTTCTGACATCTACACTACTATAACAGGTCAGTTATCTGGTGATAGTATAGTGTTCTGACATCTACACTACTATAACATGTCAGTTATCTGGTGATAGTGTTCTGACATCTACACTACTATAACAGGTCAGTTATCTGGTGATAGTATAGTGTTCTGACATCTACACTACTATAACAGGTCAGTTATCTGGTGATAGTATAGTGTTCTGACATCTAAACTACTTTAACAGGTCAGTTATCTAGTGATAGTATAGTGTTCTGACATCTACACTACTGTAATAGGTCAGTTATCTGGTGATAGTATAGTGTTCTGACATCTACACTACTATAACAGGTCAGTTATCTTGTGATAGTACAGTGTTCTGACATCTACACAACTATAACAGGTCAGTTATCTGGTGATAGTATAGTGTTCTGACATCTACACTACTATAACAGGTCAGTTATCTTGTGATAGTATAGTGTTCTGACATCTACACTACTATACCAGGTCAGTTATCTGGTGATAGTATAGTGTTCTGACATCTACACTACTATAACAGGTCAGTTATCTGGTGATAGTATAGTGTCCTGACATCTACACTACTATAACAGGTCAGTTATCTGGTGATAGTATAGTGTTCTGACATCTACGCTACTATAACAGGTCAGTTATCTGGTGATAGTATAGTGTTCTGACATCTACAATACTATAACAGGTCAGTTATCTGGTGATAGAGTAGTGTCCTCAAATCTTCACTACTATAACAGGTCAGTTATCTGGTGATAGTACAGTGTTCTGACATCTACACTACTATAACAGGTCAGTTATCTGGTGATTGTATAGTGTTCTGACATCTACACTACTATAACAGGTCAGTTACCTGGTGATAGTGTTCTGACATCTACACTACTATAACAGGTCAGTTATCTGGTGATAGTACAGTGTTCTGACATCTACACTACTATAACAGGTCATTTATCTGGTGATAGTATAGTGTTCTGACATCTACACTACTATAACAGGTCATTTATCTGGTGATAGTATAGTGTTCTGACATCTACACTACTATAACAGGTCATTTATCTGGTGATAGTATAGTGTTCTGACATCTACACTACTATAACATGTCAGTTATCTGGTGATAGTATAGTGTTCTGACATCTACACTACTATAACAGCTCAGTTATCTGGTGATAGTATAGTGTCCTGACATCTACACTACTATAACAGGTCAGTTATCTGGTGATAGTATAGTGTCCTGACATCTACACTACTATAACAGGTCAGTTATCTGGTGATAGTATAGTGTTCTGACATCTACACTACTATAACAGGTCAGTTATCTGGTGATAGTATAGTGTCCTGACATCTACACTACTATAACAGGTCAGTTATCTGGTGATAGTATAGTGTTCTGACATCTACACTACTATACCAGGTCAGTTATCTGGTGATAGTATAGTGTTCTGACATCTACACTACTATAACATGTCAGTTATCTGGTGATAGTATAGTGTTCTGACATCTACGCTACTATAACAGGTCAGTTATCTGGTGATAGTATAGTGTTCTGACATCTACAATACTATAACAGGTCAGTTATCTGGTGATAGTGTTCTGACATCTACACTACTAAAACAGCTCAGTTATCTGGTGATAGTATAGTGTTCTGACATCTACACTACTATACCAGGTCAGTTATCTGGTGATAGAATGGTGTTCTGACATCTACACTACTATAACAGGTCAGTTATCTGGTGATAGTATAGTGTTCTGACATCTACACTACTATACCAGGTCAGTTATCTGGTGATAGTATAGTGTTCTGACATCTACACTACTATAACATGTCAGTTATCTGGTGATAGTATAGTGTTCTGACATCTACGCTACTATAACAGGTCAGTTATCTGGTGATAGTATAGTGTTCTGACATCTACAATACTATAACAGGTCAGTTATCTGGTGATAGAGTAGTGTCCTCAAATCTTCACTACTATAACAGGTCAGTTATCTGGTGATAGTACAGTGTTCTGACATCTACACTACTATAACAGGTCAGTTATCTGGTGATAGTATAGTGTTCTGACATCTACGCTACTAAAACAGCTCAGTTATCTGGTGATTGTATAGTGTCCTGACATCTACACTACTATAACAGGTCAGTTACCTGGTGATAGTGTTCTGACATCTACACTACTATACCAGGTCAGTTATCTGGTGATAGTATAGTGTTCTGACATCTACACTACTATAACAGGTCAGTTATCTGGTGATATTATAGTGTTCTGACATCTACACTACTATAACAGGTCATTTATCTGGTGATAGTATAGTGTTCTGACATCTACACTACTATAACAGGTCAGTTATCTGGTGATAGTATAGTGTTCTGACATCTACACTACTATAACAGGTCAGTTATCTGGTGATAGTACAGTGTTCTGACATCTACACTACTATAACAGGTCATTTATCTGGTGATAGTATAGTGTTCTGACATCTACACTACTATAACAGGTCATTTATCTGGTGATAGTATAGTGTTCTGACATCTACACTACTATAACAGGTCATTTATCTGGTGATAGTATAGTGTTCTGACATCTACACTACTATAACATGTCAGTTATCTGGTGATAGTATAGTGTTCTGACATCTACACTACTATAACAGCTCAGTTATCTGGTGATAGTATAGTGTCCTGACATCTACACTACTATAACAGGTCAGTTATCTGGTGATAGTATAGTGTCCTGACATCTACACTACTATAACAGGTCAGTTATCTGGTGATAGTATAGTGTTCTGACATCTACACTACTATAACAGGTCAGTTATCTGGTGATAGTATAGTGTTCTGACATCTACACTACTATAACAGGTCAGTTATCTGGTGATAGTATAGTGTTCTGACATCTACACTACTATAACATGTCAGTTATCTGGTGATAGTATAGTGTTCTGACATCTACACTACTATAACAGCTCAGTTATCTGGTGATAGTATAGTGTTCTGACATCTACACTACTATAACAGGTCAGTTATCTGGTGATAGTATAGTGTCCTGACATCTACACTACTATAACAGGTCAGTTATCTGGTGATAGTATAGTGTTCTGACATCTACACTACTATAACAGGTCAGTTATCTGGTGATAGTATCGTGTCCTGACATCTACACTACTATAACAGGTCAGTTATCTGGTGATAGTATAGTGTTCTGACATCTACACTACTATAACAGGTCAGTTATCTGGTGATAGTGTTCTGACATCTACACTACTAAAACAGCTCAGTTATCTGGTGATAGTATAGTGTTCTGACATCTACACTACTATATCAGGTCAGTTATCTGGTGATAGAATGGTGTTCTGACATCTACACTACTATAACAGGTCAGTTATCTGGTGATAGTATAGTGTTCTGACATCTACACTACTATAACAGGTCAGTTATCTGGTGATAGTACAGTGTTCTGACATCTACACTACTATAACAGGTCATTTATCTGGTGATAGTATAGTGTTCTGACATCTACACTACTATAACAGGTCATTTATCTGGTGATAGTATAGTGTTCTGACATCTACACTACTATAACAGGTCATTTATCTGGTGATAGTATAGTTTTCTGACATCTACACTACTATAACATGTCATTTATCTGGTGATAGTATAGTGTTCTGACATCTACACTACTATACCAGGTCAGTTATCTGGTGATAGAATAGTGTTCTGACATCTACACTACTATAACAGGTCAGTTATCTGGTGATAGTACAGTGTTCTGACATCTACACTACTATAACAGGTCATTTATCTGGTGATAGTATAGTGTTCTGACATCTACACTACTATAACAGGTCAGTTATCTGGTGATAGTATAGTGTTCTGACATCTACACTACTATAACAGGTCAGTTATCTGGTGATAGTACAGTGTTCTGACATCTACACTACTATAACAGGTCATTTATCTGGTGATAGTATAGTGTTCTGACATCTACACTACTATAACAGGTCATTTATCTGGTGATAGTATAGTGTTCTGACATCTACACTACTATAACAGGTCATTTATCTGGTGATAGTATAGTGTTCTGACATCTACACTACTATAACAGGTCATTTATCTGGTGATAGTATAGTGTTCTGACATCTACACTACTATAACAGGTCATTTATCTGGTGATAGTATAGTGTTCTGACATCTACACTACTATAACATGTCATTTATCTGGTGATAGTATAGTGTTCTGACATCTACACAACTATACCAGGTCAGTTATCTGGTGATAGTATAGTGTTCTGACATCTACACTACTATACCAGGTCAGTTATCTGGTGATAGAATAGTGTCCTCAAATCTTCACTACTATAACAGGTCAGTTATCTGGTGATAGTACAGTGTTCTGACATCTACACTACTATAACAGGTGAGTTATCTGGTGATAGTATAGTGTTCTGACATCTAAGCTACTAAAACAGCTCAGTTATCTGGTGATTGTATAGTGTTCTGACATCTACACTACTATAACAGGTCAGTTACCTGGTGATAGTGTTCTGACATCTACACTACTATACCAGGTCAGTTATCTGGTGATAGTATAGTGTTCTGACATCTACACTACTATAACAGGTCAGTTATCTGGTGATATTATAGTGTTCTGACATCTACACTACTATAACAGGTCATTTATCTGGTGATAGTATAGTGTTCTGACATCTACACTACTATAACAGGTCAGTTATCTGGTGATAGTATAGTGTTCTGACATCTACACTACTATAACAGGTCAGTTATCTGGTGATAGTACAGTGTTCTGACATCTACACTACTATAACAGGTCATTTATCTGGTGATAGTATAGTGTTCTGACATCTACACTACTATAACAGGTCATTTATCTGGTGATAGTATAGTGTTCTGACATCTACACTACTATAACAGGTCATTTATCTGGTGATAGTATAGTGTTCTGACATCTACACTACTATAACAGGTCATTTATCTGGTGATAGTATAGTGTTCTGACATCTACACTACTATAACATGTCATTTATCTGGTGATAGTATAGTGTTCTGACATCTACACTACTATACCAGGTCAGTTATCTGGTGATAGAATAGTGTTCTGACATCTACACTACTATAACAGGTCAGTTATCTGGTGATAGTACAGTGTTCTGACATCTACACTACTATAACAGGTCATTTATCTGGTGATAGTATAGTGTTCTGACATCTACACTACTATAACAGGTCAGTTATCTGGTGATAGTATAGTGTTCTGACATCTACACTACTATAACAGGTCAGTTATCTGGTGATAGTACAGTGTTCTGACATCTACACTACTATAACAGGTCATTTATCTGGTGATAGTATAGTGTTCTGACATCTACACTACTATAACAGGTCATTTATCTGGTGATAGTATAGTGTTCTGACATCTACACTACTATAACAGGTCATTTATCTGGTGATAGTATAGTGTTCTGACATCTACACTACTATAACATGTCATTTATCTGGTGATAGTATAGTTTTCTGACATCTACACAACTATACCAGGTCAGTTATCTGGTGATAGTATAGTGTTCTGACATCTACACTACTATACCAGGTCAGTTATCTGGTGATAGAATAGTGTCCTCAAATCTTCACTACTATAACAGGTCAGTTATCTGGTGATAGTACAGTGTTCTGACATCTACACTACTATAACAGGTCAGTTATCTGGTGATAGTATAGTGTTCTGACATCTACGCTACTAAAACAGCTCAGTTATCTGGTGATTGTATAGTGTTCTGACATCTACACTACTATAACAGGTCAGTTACCTGGTGATAGTGTTCTGACATCTACACTACTATACCAGGTCAGTTATCTGGTGATAGTATAGTGTTCTGACATCTACACTAGTATAACAGGTCATTTATCTGGTGATAGTATAGTGTTCTGACATCTACACTACTATAACAGGTCAGTTATCTGGTGATAGTATAGTGTTCTGACATCTACACTACTATAACAGGTCAGTTATCTGGTGATAGTACAGTGTTCTGACATCTACACTACTATAACAGGTCAGTTATCTGGTGATAGTGTTCTGACATCTACACTACTAAAACAGCTCAGTTATCTGGTGATAGTATAGTGTTCTGACATCTACACTACTATACCAGGTCAGTTATCTGGTGATAGAATGGTGTTCTGACATCTACACTACTATAACAGGTCAGTTATCTGGTGATAGTACAGTGTTCTGACATCTACACTACTATAACAGGTCATTTATCTGGTGATAGTATAGTGTTCTGACATCTACACTACTATAACAGGTCATTTATCTGGTGATAGTATAGTGTTCTGACATCTACACTACTATAACAGGTCATTTATCTGGTGATAGTATAGTGTTCTGACATCTACACTACTATAACATGTCATTTATCTGGTGATAGTATAGTGTTCTGACATCTACACTACTATAACAGGTCATTTATCTGGTGATAGTATAGTGTTCTGACATCTACACTACTATAACAGGTCATTTATCTGGTGATAGTATAGTGTTCTGACATCTACACTACTATAACATGTCAGTTATCTGGTGATAGTATAGTGTTCTGACATCTACACTACTATAACAGCTCAGTTATCTGGTGATAGTATAGTGTCCTGACATCTACACTACTATAACAGGTCAGTTATCTGGTGATAGTATAGTGTCCTGACATCTACACTACTATAACAGGTCAGTTATCTGGTGATAGTATAGTGTTCTGACATCTACACTACTATAACAGGTCAGTTATCTGGTGATAGTATAGTGTCCTGACATCTACACTACTATAACAGGTCAGTTATCTGGTGATAGTATAGTGTTCTGACATCTACACTACTATAACAGGTCAGTTATCTGGTGATAGTGTTCTGACATCTACACTACTAAAACAGCTCAGTTATCTGGTGATAGTATAGTGTTCTGACATCTACACTACTATACCAGGTCAGTTATCTGGTGATAGAATGGTGTTCTGACATCTACACTACTATAACAGGTCAGTTATCTGGTGATAGTATAGTGTTCTGACATCTACACTACTATACCAGGTCAGTTATCTGGTGATAGTATAGTGTTCTGACATCTATACTACTATAACATGTCAGTTATCTGGTGATAGTATAGTGTTCTGACATCTACACTACTATAACAGGTCAGTTATCTGGTGATAGTATAGTGTTCTGACATCTACACTACTATACCAGGTCAGTTATCTGGTGATAGTATAGTGTTCTGACATCTACACTACTATAACAGGTCATTTATCTGGTGATAGTATAGTGTTCTGACATCTACACTACTATAACATGTCATTTATCTGGTGATAGTATAGTGTTCTGACATCTACACAACTATACCAGGTCAGTTATCTGGTGATAGTATAGTGTTCTGACATCTACACTACTATACCAGGTCAGTTATCTGGTGATAGAATAGTGTCCTCAAATCTTCACTACTATAACAGGTCAGTTATCTGGTGATAGTACAGTGTTCTGACATCTACACTACTATAACATGTCAGTTATCTGGTGATAGTATAGTGTTCTGACATCTACACTACTATAACAGCTCAGTTATCTGGTGATAGTATAGTGTCCTGACATCTACACTACTATAACAGGTCAGTTATCTGGTGATAGTATAGTGTTCTGACATCTAAACTACTATAACAGGTCAGTTATCTGGTGATAGTATAGTGTTCTGACATCTACACTACTATAACAGGTCAGTTATCTGGTGATAGTATAGTGTCCTGACATCTACACTACTATAACAGGTCAGTTATCTGGTGATAGTATAGTGTTCTGACATCTACGCTACTATAACAGGTCAGTTATCTGGTGATAGTATAGTGTTCTGACATCTACAATACTATAACAGGTCAGTTATCTGGTGATAGTGTTCTGACATCTACACTACTAAAACTGCTCAGTTATCTGGTGATTGTATAGTGTTCTGACATCTACACTACTATAACAGGTCAGTTACCTGGTGATAGTGTTCTGACATCTACACTACTATACCAGGTCAGTTATCTGGTGATAGTATAGTGTTCTGACATCTACACTACTATAACAGGTCAGTTATCTGGTGATAGTATAGTGTTCTGACATCTACACTACTATAACAGGTAATTTATCTGGTGATAGTATAGTGTTCTGACATCTACACTACTATAACATGTCAGTTATCTGGTGATAGTATAGTGTTCTGACATCTACACTACTATAACAGCTCAGTTATCTGGTGATAGTATAGTGTCCTGACATCTACACTACTATAACAGGTCAGTTATCTGGTGATAGTATAGTGTCCTGACATCTACACTACTATAACAGGTCAGTTATCTGGTGATAGTATAGTGTTCTGACATCTACACTACTATAACAGGTCAGTTATCTGGTGATAGTATAGTGTCCTGACATCTACACTACTATAACAGGTCAGTTATCTGGTGATAGTATAGTGTTCTGACATCTACACTACTATAACAGGTCAGTTATCTGGTGATAGTGTTCTGACATCTACACTACTAAAACAGCTCAGTTATCTGGTGATAGTATAGTGTTCTGACATCTACACTACTATACCAGGTCAGTTATCTGGTGATAGAATGGTGTTCTGACATCTACACTACTATAACAGGTCAGTTATCTGGTGATAGTATAGTGTTCTGACATCTACACTACTATACCAGGTCAGTTATCTGGTGATAGTATAGTGTTCTGACATCTACACTACTATAACATGTCAGTTATCTGGTGATAGTATAGTGTTCTGACATCTACACTACTATAACAGGTCAGTTATCTGGTGATAGTATAGTGTTCTGACATCTACACTACTATACCAGGTCAGTTATCTGGTGATAGTATAGTGTTCTGACATCTACACTACTATAACAGGTCATTTATCTGGTGATAGTATAGTGTTCTGACATCTACACTACTATAACATGTCATTTATCTGGTGATAGTATAGTGTTCTGACATCTACACAACTATACCAGGTCAGTTATCTGGTGATAGTATAGTGTTCTGACATCTACACTACTATACCAGGTCAGTTATCTGGTGATAGAATAGTGTCCTCAAATCTTCACTACTATAACAGGTCAGTTATCTGGTGATAGTACAGTGTTCTGACATCTACACTACTATAACAGGTCATTTATCTGGTGATAGTATAGTGTTCTGACATCTACACTACTATAACAGGTCATTTATCTGGTGATAGTATAGTGTTCTGACATCTACACTACTATATCATGTCAGTTATCTGGTGATAGTATAGTGTTCTGACATCTACACTACTATAACAGCTCAGTTATCTGGTGATAGTATAGTGTCCTGACATCTACACTACTATAACAGGTCAGTTATCTGGTGATAGTATAGTGTTCTGACATCTAAACTACTATAACAGGTCAGTTATCTGGTGATAGTATAGTGTTCTGACATCTACACTACTATAACAGGTCAGTTATCTGGTGATAGTATAGTGTCCTGACATCTACACTACTATAACAGGTCAGTTATCTGGTGATAGTATAGTGTTCTGACATCTACGCTACTATAACAGGTCAGTTATCTGGTGATAGTATAGTGTTCTGACATCTACAATACTATAACAGGTCAGTTATCTGGTGATAGTGTTCTGACATCTACACTACTAAAACTGCTCAGTTATCTGGTGATTGTATAGTGTTCTGACATCTACACTACTATAACAGGTCAGTTACCTGGTGATAGTGTTCTGACATCTACACTACTATACCAGGTCAGTTATCTGGTGATAGTATAGTGTTCTGACATCTACACTACTATAACAGGTCAGTTATCTGGTGATATTATAGTGTTCTGACATCTACACTACTATAACAGGTCATTTATCTGGTGATAGTATAGTGTTCTGACATCTACACTACTATAACAGGTCAGTTATCTGGTGATAGTATAGTGTCCTGACATCTACACTACTATAACAGGTCAGTTATCTGGTGATAGTATAGTGTTCTGACATCTACGCTACTATAACAGGTCAGTTATCTGGTGATAGTATAGTGTTCTGACATCTACAATACTATAACAGGTCAGTTATCTGGTGATAGTGTTCTGACATCTACACTACTAAAACTGCTCAGTTATCTGGTGATTGTATAGTGTTCTGACATCTACACTACTATAACAGGTCAGTTACCTGGTGATAGTGTTCTGACATCTACACTACTATACCAGGTCAGTTATCTGGTGATAGTATAGTGTTCTGACATCTACACTACTATAACAGGTCAGTTATCTGGTGATATTATAGTGTTCTGACATCTACACTACTATAACAGGTCATTTATCTGGTGATAGTATAGTGTTCTGACATCTACACAACTATACCAGGTCAGTTATCTGGTGATAGTATAGTGTTCTGACATCTACACTACTATACCAGGTCAGTTATCTGGTGATAGAATAGTGTTCTGACATCTACACTACTATAACAGGTCAGTTATCTGGTGATAGTACAGTGTTCTGACATCTACACTACTATAACAGGTCATTTATCTGGTGATAGTATAGTGTTCTGACATCTACACTACTATAACAGGTCATTTATCTGGTGATAGTATTGTGTTCTGACATCTACACTACTATAACAGGTCATTTATCTGGTGATAGTATAGTGTTCTGACATCTACACTACTATAACATGTCAGTTATCTGGTGATAGTATAGTGTTCTGACATCTACACTACTATAACAGCTCAGTTATCTGGTGATAGTATAGTGTCCTGACATCTACACTACTATAACAGGTCAGTTATCTGGTGATAGTATAGTGTCCTGACATCTACACTACTATAACAGGTCAGTTATCTGGTGATAGTATAGTGTTCTGACATCTACACTACTATAACAGGTCAGTTATCTGGTGATAGTATAGTGTCCTGACATCTACACTACTATAACAGGTCAGTTATCTGGTGATAGTATAATGTTCTGACATCTACACTACTATAACAGGTCAGTTATCTGGTGATAGTGTTCTGACATCTACACTACTAAAACAGCTCAGTTATCTGGTGATAGTATAGTGTTCTGACATCTACACTACTATACCAGGTCAGTTATCTGGTGATAGAATGGTGTTCTGACATCTACACTACTATAACAGGTCAGTTATCTGGTGATAGTACAGTGTTCTGACATCTACACTACTATAACAGGTCATTTATCTGGTGATAGTATAGTGTTCTGACATCTACACTACTATAACAGGTCATTTATCTGGTGATAGTATAGTGTTCTGACATCTACACTACTATAACAGGTCATTTATCTGGTGATAGTATAGTGTTCTGACATCTACACTACTATAACATGTCATTTATCTGGTGATAGTATAGTGTTCTGACATCTACACTACTATAACAGGTCATTTATCTGGTGATAGTATAGTGTTCTGACATCTACACTACTATAACAGGTCATTTATCTGGTGATAGTATAGTGTCCTGACATCTACACTACTATAACAGGTCAGTAATCTGGTGATAGTATAGTGTCCAGACATCTACACTACTATAACAGGTCAGTTATCTGGTGATAGTATAGTGTTCTGACATCTACACTACTATAACAGGTCAGTTATCTGGTGATAGTATAGTGTCCTGACATCTACACTACTATAACAGGTCAGTTATCTGGTGATAGTATAGTGTTCTGACATCTACACTACTATAACAGGTCAGTTATCTGGTGATAGTGTTCTGACATCTACATTACTAAAACAGCTCAGTTATCTGGTGATAGTATAGTGTTCTGACATCTACACTACTATACCAGGTCAGTTATCTGGTGATAGAATGGTGTTCTGACATCTACACTACTATAACAGGTCAGTTATCTGGTGATAGTATAGTGTTCTGACATCTACACTACTATACCAGGTCAGTTATCTGGTGATAGAATAGTGTTCTGACATCTACACTACTATAACATGTCAGTTATCTGGTGATAGTATAGTGTTCTGACATCTACACTACTATAACAGCTCAGTTATCTGGTGATAGTATAGTGTCCTGACATCTACACTACTATAACAGGTCATTTATCTGGTGATAGTATAGTGTTCTGACATCTACACTACTATAACAGGTCAGTTATCTGGTGATAGTATAGTGTTCTGACATCTACACTACTATAACAGGTCAGTTATCTGGTGATAGTACAGTGTTCTGACATCTACACTACTATAACAGGTCATTTATCTTGTGATAGTATAGTGTTCTGACATCTACACTACTATAACATGTCATTTATCTGGTGATAGTATAGTGTTCTGACATCTACACAACTATACCAGGTCAGTTATCTGGTGATAGTATAGTGTTCTGACATCTACACTACTATACCAGGTCAGTTATCTGGTGATAGAATAGTGTCCTCAAATCTTCACTACTATAACAGGTCAGTTATCTGGTGATAGTACAGTGTTCTGACATCTACACTACTATAACAGGTCATTTATCTGGTGATAGTATAGTGTTCTGACATCTACACTACTATAACAGGTCATTTATCTGGTGATAGTATAGTGTTCTGACATCTACACTACTATAACATGTCAGTTATCTGGTGATAGTATAGTGTTCTGACATCTACACTACTATAACAGCTCAGTTATCTGGTGATAGTATAGTGTCCTGACATCTACACTACTATAACAGGTCAGTTATCTGGTGATAGTATAGTGTTCTGACATCTAAACTACTATAACAGGTCAGTTATCTGGTGATAGTATAGTGTTCTGACATCTACACTACTATAACAGGTCAGTTATCTGGTGATAGTATAGTGTCCTGACATCTACACTACTATAACAGGTCAGTTATCTGGTGATAGTATAGTGTTCTGACATCTACGCTACTATAACAGGTCAGTTATCTGGTGATAGTATAGTGTTCTGACATCTACAATACTATAACAGGTCAGTTATCTGGTGATAGTGTTCTGACATCTACACTACTAAAACTGCTCAGTTATCTGGTGATTGTATAGTGTTCTGACATCTACACTATTATAACAGGTCAGTTACCTGGTGATAGTGTTCTGACATCTACACTACTATACCAGGTCAGTTATCTGGTGATAGTATAGTGTTCTGACATCTACACTACTATACCAGGTCAGTTATCTGGTGATAGAATGGTGTTCTGACATCTACACTACTATAACAGGTCAGTTATCTGGTGATAGTATAGTGTTCTGACATCTACACTACTATACCAGGTCAGTTATCTGGTGATAGTATAGTGTTCTGACATCTACACTACTATAACATGTCAGTTATCTGGTGATAGTATAGTGTTCTGACATCTACACTACTATAACAGCTCAGTTATCTGGTGATAGTATAGTGTCCTGACATCTATACTACTATAACAGGTCATTTATCTGGTGATAGTATAGTGTTCTGACATCTACACTCCTATAACAGGTCAGTTATCTGGTGATAGTATAGTGTTCTGACATCTACACTACTATAACAGGTCAGTTATCTGGTGATAGTACAGTGTTCTGACATCTACACTACTATAACAGGTCATTTATCTGGTGATAGTATAGTGTTCTGACATCTACACTACTATAACATGTCATTTATCTGGTGATAGTATAGTGTTCTGACATCTACACAACTATACCAGGTCAGTTATCTGGTGATAGTATAGTGTTCTGACATCTACACTACTATACCAGGTCAGTTATCTGGTGATAGAATAGTGTCCTCAAATCTTCACTACTATAACAGGTCAGTTATCTGGTGATAGTACAGTGTTCTGACATCTACACTACTATAACAGGTCATTTATCTGGTGATAGTATAGTGTTCTGACATCTACACTACTATAACAGGTCATTTATCTGGTGATAGTATAGTGTTCTGACATCTACACTACTATAACATGTCAGTTATCTGGTGATAGTATAGTGTTCTGACATCTACACTACTATAACAGCTCAGTTATCTGGTGATAGTATAGTGTCCTGACATCTACACTACTATAACAGGTCAGTTATCTGGTGATAGTATAGTGTTCTGACATCTAAACTACTATAACAGGTCAGTTATCTGGTGATAGTATAGTGTCCTGACATCTACACTACTATAACAGGTCAGTTATCTGGTGATAGTATAGTGTTCTGACATCTACGCTACTATAACAGGTCAGTTTTCTGGTGATAGTATAGTGTTCTGACATCTACAATACTATAACAGGTCAGTTATCTGGTGATAGTGTTCTGACATCTACACTACTAAAACTGCTCAGTTATCTGGTGATTGTATAGTGTTCTGACATCTACACTACTATAACAGGTCAGTTACCTGGTGATAGTGTTCTGACATCTACACTACTATACCAGGTCAGTTATCTGGTGATAGTATAGTGTTCTGACATCTACACTACTATAACAGGTCAGTTATCTGGTGATATTATAGTGTTCTGACATCTACACTACTATAACAGGTCATTTATCTGGTGATAGTATAGTGTTCTGACATCTACACTACTATAACAGGTCAGTTATCTGGTGATAGTATAGTGTTCTGACATCTACACTACTATAACAGGTCAGTTATCTGGTGATAGTACAGTGTTCTGACATCTACACTACTATAACAGGTCATTTATCTGGTGATAGTATAGTGTTCTGACATCTACACTACTATAACAGGTCATTTATCTGGTGATAGTATAGTGTTCTGACATCTACACAACTATACCAGGTCAGTTATCTGGTGATAGTATAGTGTTCTGACATCTACACTACTATACCAGGTCAGTTATCTGGTGATAGAATAGTGTTCTGACATCTACACTACTATAACAGGTCAGTTATCTGGTGATAGTACAGTGTTCTGACATCTACACTACTATAACAGGTCATTTATCTGGTGATAGTATAGTGTTCTGACATCTACACTACTATAACAGGTCAGTTATCTGGTGATAGTATAGTGTTCTGACATCTACACTACTATAACAGGTCAGTTATCTGGTGATAGTACAGTGTTCTGACATCTACACTACTATAACAGGTCATTTATCTGGTGATAGTATAGTGTTCTGACATCTACACTACTATAACAGGTCATTTATCTGGTGATAATATAGTGTTCTGACATCTACACTACTATAACATGTCAGTTATCTGGTGATAGTATAGTGTTCTGACATCTACACTACTATAACAGCTCAGTTATCTGGTGATAGTATAGTGTCCTGACATCTACACTACTATAACAGGTCAGTTATCTGGTGATAGTATAGTGTTCTGACATCTAAACTACTATAACAGGTCAGTTATCTGGTGATAGTGTTCTGACATCTACACTACTAAAACTGCTCAGTTATCTGGTGATTGTATAGTGTTCTGACATCTACACTACTATAACAGGTCAGTTACCTGGTGATAGTGTTCTGACATCTACACTACTATACCAGGTCAGTTATCTGGTGATAGTATAGTGTTCTGACATCTACACTACTATAACAGGTCAGTTATCTGGTGATATTATAGTGTTCTGACATCTACACTACTATAACAGGTCATTTATCTGGTGATAGTATAGTGTTCTGACATCTACACTACTATAACAGGTCAGTTATCTGGTGATAGTATAGTGTTCTGACATCTACACTACTATAACAGGTCAGTTATCTGGTGATAGTACAGTGTTCTGACATCTACACTACTATAACAGGTCATTTATCTGGTGATAGTATAGTGTTCTGACATCTACACTACTATAACAGGTCATTTATCTGGTGATAATATAGTGTTCTGACATCTACACTACTATAACATGTCAGTTATCTGGTGATAGTATAGTGTTCTGACATCTACACTACTATAACAGCTCAGTTATCTGGTGATAGTATAGTGTCCTGACATCTACACTACTATAACAGGTCAGTTATCTGGTGATAGTATAGTGTTCTGACATCTAAACTACTATAACAGGTCAGTTATCTGGTGATAGTATAGTGTTCTGACATCTACACTACTATAACAGGTCAGTTATCTGGTGATAGTATAGTGTCCTGACATCTACAATACTATAACAGGTCAGTTATCTGGTGATAGTATAGTGTTCTGACATCTACGCTACTATAACAGGTCAGTTATCTGGTGATAGTGTTCTGACATCTACACTACTATAACAGGTCAGTTATCTGGTGATAGTACAGTGTTCTGACATCTACAATACTATAACAGGTCAGTTATCTGGTGATAGTGTTCTGACATCTACACTACTAAAACAGCTCAGTTATCTGGTGATTGTATAGTGTTCTGACATCTACACTACTATAACAGGTCAGTTACCTGGTGATAGTGTTCTGACATCTACACTACTATACCAGGTCAGTTATCTGGTGATAGTATAGTGTTCTGACATCTACACTACTATAACAGGTCAGTTATCTGGTGATATTATAGTGTTCTGACATCTACACTACTATAACAGGTCATTTATCTGGTGATAGTATAGTGTTCTGACATCTACACTACTATAACAGGTCAGTTATCTGGTGATAGTATAGTGTTCTGACATCTACACTACTATAACAGGTCAGTTATCTGGTGATAGTATAGTGTTCTGACATCTACACTACTATAACAGCTCAGTTATCTGGTGATAGTATAGTGTCCTGACATCTACACTACTATAACAGGTCAGTTATCTGGTGATAGTATAGTGTCCTGACATCTACACTACTATAACAGGTCAGTTATCTGGTGATAGTATAGTGTTCTGACATCTACACTACTATAACAGGTCAGTTATCTGGTGATAGTATAGTGTCCTGACATCTACACTACTATAACAGGTCAGTTATCTGGTGATAGTATAGTGTTCTGACATCTACACTACTATAACAGGTCAGTTATCTGGTGATAGTGTTCTGACATCTACACTACTAAAACAGCTCAGTTATCTGGTGATAGTATAGTGTTCTGACATCTACACTACTATATCAGGTCAGTTATCTGGTGATAGAATGGTGTTCTGACATCTACACTACTATAACAGGTCAGTTATCTGGTGATAGTATAGTGTTCTGACATCTACACTACTATAACAGGTCAGTTATCTGGTGATAGTACAGTGTTCTGACATCTACACTACTATAACAGGTCATTTATCTGGTGATAGAATAGTGTTCTGACATCTACACTACTATAACAGGTCATTTATCTGGTGATAGTATAGTGTTCTGACATCTACACTACTATAACAGGTCATTTATCTGGTGATAGTATAGTGTTCTGACATCTACACTACTATAACATGTCATTTATCTGGTGATAGTATAGTGTTCTGACATCTACACAACTATACCAGGTCAGTTATCTGGTGATAGTATAGTGTTCTGACATCTACACTACTATACCAGGTCAGTTATCTGGTGATAGAATAGTGTTCTGACATCTACACTACTATAACAGGTCAGTTATCTGGTGATAGTACAGTGTTCTGACATCTACACTACTATAACAGGTCATTTATCTGGTGATAGTATAGTGTTCTGACATCTACACTACTATAACAGCTCAGTTATCTGGTGATAGTATAGTGTCCTGACATCTACACTACTATAACAGGTCAGTTATCTGGTGATAGTATAGTGTCCTGACATCTACACTACTATAACAGGTCAGTTATCTGGTGATAGTATAGTGTTCTGACATCTACACTACTATAACAGGTCAGTTATCTGGTGATAGTGCAGTGTTCTGACATCTACACTACTGTAATAGGTCAGTTATCTGGTGATAGTGTTCTGACATCTACACTACTATACCAGGTCAGTTATCTGGTGATAGTACAGTGTTCTGACATCTACACTACTATAACAGGTCATTTATCTGGTGATAGTATAGTGTTCTGACATCTACAATACTATAACAGGTCAGTTATCTGGTGATAGTGTTCTGACATCTACACTACTAAAACAGCTCAGTTATCTGGTGATTGTATAGTGTTCTGACATCTACACTACTATAACAGGTCAGTTACCTGGTGATAGTGTTCTGACATCTACACTACTATACCAGGTCAGTTATCTGGTGATAGTACAGTGTTCTGACATCTACACTACTATAACAGGTCATTTATCTGGTGAGAGTATAGTGTTCTGACATCTACACTACTATAACAGCTCAGTTATCTGGTGATAGTATAGTGTCCTGACATCTACACTACTATAACAGGTCAGTTATCTGGTGATATTATAGTGTTCTGACATCTACACTACTATAACAGGTCATTTATCTGGTGATAGTATAGTGTTCTGACATCTACACTACTATAACAGGTCAGTTATCTGGTGATATAGTAGTGTAGATGTCAGAACACTATACTATCACCAGATAACTGACCTGTTATAGTAGTGTAGATGTCAGAACACTATACTAACAGGTCAGTTATCTGGTGATAGTATAGTGTTCTGACATCTACACTACTATAACAGCTCAGTTATCTGGTGATAGTATAGTGTCCTGACATCTACACTACTATAACAGGTCAGTTATCTGGTGATAGTGTTCTGACATCTACACTACTAAAACAGCTCAGTTATCTGGTGGTTGTATAGTGTTCTGACATCTACACTACTATAACAGGTCAGTTACCTGGTGATAGTGTTCTGACATCTACACTACTATACCAGGTCAGTTATCTGGTGATAGTATAGTGTTCTGACATCTACACTACTATAACAGGTCAGTTATCTGGTGATATTATAGTGTTCTGACATCTACACTACTATAACAGGTCATTTATCTGGTGATAGTATAGTGTTCTGACATCTACACTACTATAACAGGTCAGTTATCTGGTGATAGTATAGTGTTCTGACATCTACACTACTATAACAGGTCAGTTATCTGGTGATAGTACAGTGTTCTGACATCTACACTACTATAACAGGTCATTTATCTGGTGATAGTATAGTGTTCTGACATCTACACTACTATAACAGGTCATTTATCTGGTGATAGTATAGTGTTCTGACATCTACACTACTATAACAGGTCATTTATCTGGTGATAGTATAGTGTTCTGACATCTACACTACTATAACATGTCAGTTATCTGGTGATAGTATAGTGTTCTGACATCTACACTACTAAAACAGGTCAGTTATCTGGTGATAGTATAGTGTCCTGACATCTACACTACTATAACAGGTCAGTTATCTGGTGATAGTATAGTGTTCTGACATCTACACTACTATAACAGGTCAGTTATCGGGTTATAGTGTTCTGACATCTACACTACTAAAACAGCTCAGTTATCTGGTGATAGTATAGTGTTCTGACATCTACACTACTATACCAGGTCAGTTATCTGGTGATAGTGTTCTGACATCTACACTACTATAACAGGTCAGTTATCTGGTGATAGTATAGTGTTCTGACATCTACACTACTATACCAGGTCAGTTATCTGGTGATAGTATAGTGTTCTGACATCTACACTACTATAACAGGTCAGTTATCTGGTGATATTATAGTGTTCTGACATCTACACTACTATAACAGGTAATTTATCTGGTGATAGTATAGTGTTCTGACATCTACACTACTATAACAGGTCAGTTATCTGGTGATAGTATAGTGTTCTGACATCTACACTACTATAACAGGTCATTTATCTGGTGATAGTATAGTGTTCTGACATCTACACTACTATAACATGTCATTTATCTGGTGATAGTATAGTGTTCTGACATCTACACAACTATACCAGGTCAGTTATCTGGTGATAGTATAGTGTTCTGACATCTACACTACTATAACAGGTCAGTTATCTGGTGATAGTGTTCTGACATCTACACTACTAAAACAGCTCAGTTATCTGGTGATAGTATAGTGTTCTGACATCTACACTACTATACCAGGTCAGTTATCTGGTGATATTATAGTGTTCTGACATCTACACTACTATAACAGGTCAGTTATCTGGTGATAGTGTTCTGACATCTACACTACTAAAACAGCTCAGTTATCTGGTGATAGTATAGTGTTCTGACATCTACACTACTAAAACAGCTCAGTTATCTGGTGATATTATAGTGTTCTGACATCTACACTACTATAACAGGTCAGTTATCTGGTGATAGTGTTCTGACATCTACACTACTAAAACAGCTCAGTTATCTGGTGATAGTGTTCTGACATCTACACTACTAAAACAGCTCAGTTATCTGGTGATAGTATAGTGTTCTGACATCTACACTACTATACCAGGTCAGTTATCTGGTGATAGTGTTCTGACATCTACACTACTATAACAGGTCAGTTATCTGGTGATAGTATAGTGTTCTGACATCTACACTACTATACCAGGTCAGTTATCTGGTGATAGTATAGTGTTCTGACATCTACACTACTATAACAGGTCAGTTATCTGGTGATATTATAGTGTTCTGACATCTACACTACTATAACAGGTAATTTATCTGGTGATAGTATAGTGTTCTGACATCTACACTACTATAACAGGTCAGTTATCTGGTGATAGTATAGTGTTCTGACATCTACACTACTATAACATGTCATTTATCTGGTGATAGTATAGTGTTCTGACATCTACACTACTATACCAGGTCAGTTATCTGGTGATAGAATAGTGTTCTGACATCTACACTACTATAACAGGTCAGTTATCTGGTGATAGTATGGTGTCCTCAAATCTTCACTACTATAACAGGTCAGTTATCTGGTGATAGTACAGTGTTCTGACATCTACACTACTATAACAGGTCATTTATCTGGTGATAGTATAGTGTTCTGACATCTACACTACTATAACAGGTCATTTATCTGGTGATGGTATAGTGTTCTGACATCTACACTACTATAACATGTCAGTTATCTGGTGATAGTATAGTGTTCTGACATCTACACTACTATAACAGCTCAGTTATCTGGTGATAGTATAGTGTCCTGACATCTACACTACTATAACAGGTCAGTTATCTGGTGATAATATAGTGTCCTGACATCTACACTACTATAACAGGTCAGTTATCTGGTGATAGTATAGTGTTCTGACATCTACACTACTATAACAGGTCAGTTATCTGGTGATAGTATAGTGTCCTGACATCTACACTACTATAACAGGTCAGTTATCTGGTGATAGTATAGTGTTCTGACATCTACGCTACTATAACAGGTCAGTTATCTGGTGATAGTATAGTGTTCTGAAATCTACAATACTATAACAGGTCAGTTATCTGGTGATAGTGTTCTGACATCTACACTACTAAAACAGCTCAGTTATCTGGTGATTGTATAGTGTTCTGACATCTACACTACTATAACAGGTCAGTTACCTGGTGATAGTGTTCTGACATCTACACTACTATAACAGGTCAGTTATCTGGTGATAGTATAGTGTTCTGACATCTACAGTACTATAACAGGTCAGTTATCTGGTGATAGTATAGTTCTGACATCTACACTACTATAACAGGTCAGTTATCTGGTGATAGTATAGTGTCCTCAAATCTACACTACTATAACAAGTCAGTTATCTGGTGATAGTGTAGTGTTCTGACATCTACACTACTATAACAGGTCAGTTATCTGGTGATAGTGTTCTGACATCTACACTACTATACCAGGTCAGTTATCTGGTGATAGTATAATGTCCTCACATCTACACTACTATAACAGGTCAGTTATCTGGTGATAGTGTAGTGTTCTGACATCCACACTACTATAACAGGTCAGTTACCTGGTGATAGTGTTCTGACATCTACACTACTATACCAGGTCAGTTATCTGGTGATAGTATAGTGTTCTGACATCTACACTACTATAACAGGTCAGTTACCTGGTGATAGTGTTCTGACATCTACACTACTATAACAGGTCATTTATCTGGTGATAGTATAGTGTTCTGACATCTACACTACTATAACAGGTCAGTTATCTGGTGATAGTACAGTGTTCTGACATCTACACTACTATAACAGGTCATTTATCTGGTGATAGTATAGTGTTCTGACATCTACACTACTATAACAGGTCATTTATCTGGTGATAGTATAGTGTTCTGACATCTACACTACTATAACAGGTCATTTATCTGGTGATAGTATAGTGTTCTGACATCTACACTACTATAACATGTCAGTTATCTGGTGATAGTATAGTGTTCTGACATCTACACTACTATAACAGGTCAGTTATCTGGTGATAGTATAGTGTTCTGACATCTACACTACTATAACAGGTCAGTTATCTGGTGATAGTACAGTGTTCTGACATCTACACTACTATAACAGGTCATTTATCTGGTGATAGTATAGTGTTCTGACATCTACACTACTATAACAGGTCATTTATCTGGTGATAGTATAGTGTTCTGACATCTACACTACTATAACAGGTCATTTATCTGGTGATAGTATAGTGTTCTGACATCTACACTACTATAACATGTCAGTTATCTGGTGATAGTATAGTGTTCTGACATCTACACTACTATAACAGCTCAGTTATCTGGTGATAGTATAGTGTCCTGACATCTACACTACTATAACAGGTCAGTTATCTGGTGATAGTATAGTGTCCTGACATCTACACTACTATAACAGGTCAGTTATCTGGTGATAGTATAGTGTCCTGACATCTACACTACTATAACAGGTCAGTTATCTGGTGATAGTATAGTGTTCTGACATCTACACTACTATAACAGGTCAGTTATCTGGTGATAGTGTTCTGACATCTACACTACTAAAACAGCTCAGTTATCTGGTGATAGTATAGTGTTCTGACATCTACACTACTATACCAGGTCAGTTATCTGGTGATAGTGTTCTGACATCTACACTACTATAACAGGTCAGTTATCTGGTGATAGTATAGTGTTCTGACATCTACACTACTATACCAGGTCAGTTATCTGGTGATAGTATAGTGTTCTGACATCTACACTACTATAACAGGTCAGTTATCTGGTGATATTATAGTGTTCTGACATCTACACTACTATAACAGGTAATTTATCTGGTGATAGTATAGTGTTCTGACATCTACACTACTATAACAGGTCAGTTATCTGGTGATAGTATAGTGTTCTGACATCTACACTACTATAACAGGTCATTTATCTGGTGATAGTATAGTGTTCTGACATCTACACTACTATAACAGGTCATTTATCTGGTGATAGTATAGTGTTCTGACATCTACACTACTATAACATGTCATTTATCTGGTGATAGTATAGTGTTCTGACATCTACACAACTATAACAGGTCAGTTATCTGGTGATAGTATAGTGTTCTGACATCTACACTACTATACCAGGTCAGTTATCTGGTGATAGAATAGTGTTCTGACATCTACACTACTATACCAGGTCAGTTATCTGGTGATAGTATGGTGTCCTCAAATCTTCACTACTATAACAGGTCAGTTATCTGGTGATAGTACAGTGTTCTGACATCTACACTACTATAACAGGTCATTTATCTGGTGATAGTATAGTGTTCTGACATCTACACTACTATAACAGGTCATTTATCTGGTGATGGTATAGTGTTCTGACATCTACACTACTATAACATGTCAGTTATCTGGTGATAGTATAGTGTTCTGACATCTACACTACTATAACAGCTCAGTTATCTGGTGATAGTATAGTGTCCTGACATCTACACTACTGTAACAGGTCAGTTATCTGGTGATAATATAGTGTCCTGACATCTACACTACTATAACAGGTCAGTTATCTGGTGATAGTATAGTGTTCTGACATCTACACTACTATAACAGGTCAGTTATCTGGTGATAGTATAGTGTCCTGACATCTACACTACTATAACAGGTCAGTTATCTGGTGATAGTATAGTGTTCTGACATCTACGCTACTATAACAGGTCAGTTATCTGGTGATAGTATAGTGTTCTGAAATCTACAATACTATACCAGGTCAGTTATCTGGTGATAGTATAGTGTCCTGACATCTACACTACTATAACAGGTCAGTTATCTGGTGATAGTATAGTGTCCTGACATCTACACTACTATAACAGGTCAGTTATCTGGTGATAGTATAGTGTTCTGACATCTACACTACTATAACAGGTCAGTTATCTGGTGATAGTGTTCTGACATCTACACTACTAAAACAGCTCAGTTATCTGGTGATTGTATAGTGTTCTGACATCTACACTACTATAACAGGTCAGTTACCTGGTGATAGTGTTCTGACATCTACACTACTATAACAGGTCAGTTATCTGGTGAAAGTATAGTGTTCTGACATCTACAGTACTATAACAGGTCAGTTATCTGGTGATAGTATAGTTCTGACATCTACACTACTATAACAGGTCAGTTATCTGGTGATAGTATAGTGTCCTCAAATCTACACTACTATAACAGGTCAGTTATCTGGTGATAGTGTAGTGTTCTGACATCTACACTACTATAACAGGTCAGTTATCTGGTGATAGTGTTCTGACATCTACACTACTATACCAGGTCAGTTATCTGGTGATAGTATAATGTCCTCACATCTACACTACTATAACAGGTCAGTTATCTGGTGATAGTGTAGTGTTCTGACATCCACACTACTATAACAGGTCAGTTACCTGGTGATAGTGTTCTGACATCTACACTACTATACCAGGTCAGTTATCTGGTGATAGTATAGTGTTCTGACATCTACACTACTATAACAGGTCAGTTACCTGGTGATAGTGTTCTGACATCTACACTACTATAACAGGTCATTTATCTGGTGATAGTATAGTGTTCTGACATCTACACTACTATAACAGGTCAGTTATCTGGTGATAGTATAGTGTTCTGACATCTACACTACTATAACAGGTCAGTTATCTGGTGATAGTACAGTGTTCTGACATCTACACTACTATAACAGGTCATTTATCTGGTGATAGTATAGTGTTCTGACATCTACACTACTATAACAGGTCATTTATCTGGTGATAGTATAGTGTTCTGACATCTACACTACTATAACAGGTCATTTATCTGGTGATAGTATAGTGTTCTGACATCTACACTACTATAACATGTCAGTTATCTGGTGATAGTATAGTGTTCTGACATCTACACTACTATAACAGCTCAGTTATCTGGTGATAGTATAGTGTCCTGACATCTACACTACTATAACAGGTCAGTTATCTGGTGATAGTATAGTGTCCTGACATCTACACTACTATAACAGGTCAGTTATCTGGTGATAGTATAGTGTCCTGACATCTACACTACTATAACAGGTCAGTTATCTGGTGATAGTGTTCTGACATCTACACTACTATAACATGTCAGTTATCTGGTGATAGTATAGTGATCTGACATCTACACTACTATAACAGGTCAGTTATCTGGTGATAGTGTTCTGACATCTACACTACTATAACATGTCAGTTATCTGGTGATAGTATAGTGATCTGACATCTACACTACTATAACAGGTCAGTTATCTGGTGATAGTGTTCTGACATCTACACTACTATAACATGTCAGTTATCTGGTAATATTATAGTGTTCTGACATCTACACTTCTATAACAGGTCAGTTATCTGGTGATAGTATAGTGATCTGACATCTACACTACTATAACAGGTCAGTTATCTGGTGATAGTGTTCTGACATCTACACTACTATAACAGGTCAGTTATCTGGTGATAGTATAGTGTTCTGACATCTACACTACTATAACAGGTCAGTTATCTGGTGATAGTATAGTGTTCTGACATCTACACTACTATACCAGGTCAGTTATCTGGTGATAGAATGGTGTTCTGACATCTACACTACTATAACAGGTCAGTTATCTGGTGATAGTATAGTGTTCTGACATCTACACTACTATACCAGGTCAGTTATCTGGTGATAGTATAGCGTTCTGACATCTACACTACTATAACAGGTCAGTTATCTGGTGATATTATAGTGTTCTGACATCTACACTACTATAACAGGTCATTTATCTGGTGATAGTATAGTGTTCTGACATCTACACTACTATAACAGGTCAGTTATCTGGTGATATTATAGTGTTCTGACATCTACACTACTATAACAGGTAATTTATCTGGTGATAGTATAGTGTTCTGACATCTACACTACTATAACAGGTCAGTTATCTGGTGATAGTATAGTGTTCTGACATCTACACTACTATAACAGGTCATTTATCTGGTGATAGTATAGTGTTCTGACATCTACACTACTATAACAGGTCATTTATCTGGTGATAGTATAGTGTTCTGACATCTACACAACTATAAAAGGTCAGTTATCTGGTGATAGTATAGTGTTCTGACATCTACACTACTATACCAGGTCAGTTATCTGGTGATAGAATAGTGTTCTGACATCTACACTACTATAACAGGTCAGTTATCTGGTGATAGTATGGTGTCCTCAAATCTTCACTACTATAACAGGTCAGTTATCTGGTGATAGTACAGTGTTCTGACATCTACACTACTATAACAGGTCATTTATCTGGTGATAGTATAGTGTTCTGACATCTACACTACTATAACAGGTCATTTATCTGGTGATAGTATAGTGTTCTGACATCTACACTACTATAACATGTCAGTTATCTGGTGATAGTATAGTGTTCTGACATCTACACTACTATAACAGCTCAGTTATCTGGTGATAGTATAGTGTCCTGACATCTACACTACTATAACAGGTCAGTTATCTGGTGATAATATAGTGTCCTGACATCTACACTACTATAACAGGTCAGTTATCTGGTGATAGTATAGTGTTCTGACATCTACACTACTATAACAGGTCAGTTATCTGGTGATAGTATAGTGTCCTGACATCTACACTACTATAACAGGTCAGTTATCTGGTGATAGTATAGTGTTCCGACATCTACGCTACTATAACAGGTCAGTTATCTGGTGATAGTATAGTGTTCTGACATCTACACTACTATAACAGGTCAGTTATCTGGTGATAGTATAGTGTCCTGACATCTACACTACTATAACAGGTCAGTTATCTGGTGATAGTATAGTGTTCCGACATCTACGCTACTATAACAGGTCAGTTATCTGGTGATAGTGTTCTGACATCTACACTACTAAAACAGCTCAGTTATCTGGTGATTGTATAGTGTTCTGACATCTACACTACTATAACAGGTCAGTTACCTGGTGATAGTGTTCTGACATCTACACTACTATAACAGGTCAGTTATCTGGTGATAGTATAGTGTTCTGACATCTACAGTACTATAACAGGTCAGTTATCTGGTGATAGTATAGTTCTGACATCTACACTACTATAACAGGTCAGTTATCTGGTGATAGTATAGTGTCCTCAAATCTACACTACTATAACAGGTCAGTTATCTGGTGATAGTGTAGTGTTCTGACATCTACACTACTATAACAGGTCAGTTATCTGGTGATAGTGTTCTGACATCTACACTACTATACCAGGTCAGTTATCTGGTGATAGTATAATGTCCTCACATCTACACTACTATAACAGGTCAGTTATCTGGTGATAGTGTTCTGACATCTACACTACTATACCAGGTCAGTTATCTGGTGATAGTGTAGTGTTCTGACATCTACACTACTATAACAGGTCAGTTACCTGGTGATAGTGTTCTGACATCTACACTACTATACCAGGTCAGTTATCTGGTGATAGTATAGTGTTCTGACATCTACACTACTATAACAGGTCAGTTATCTGGTGATAGTGTTCTGACATCTACACTACTATAACAGGTCAGTTATCTGGTGATAGTATAGTGTTCTGACATCTACACTACTATAACATGTCAGTTATCTGGTAATATTATAGTGTTCTGACATCTACACTTCTATAACAGGTCAGTTATCTGGTGATAGTGTTCTGACATCTACACTACTATAACATGTCAGTTATCTGGTGATAGTATAGTGATCTGACATCTACACTACTATAACAGGTCAGTTATCTGGTGATAGTGTTCTGACATCTACACTACTATAACAGGTCAGTTATCTGGTGATAGTATAGTGTTCTGACATCTACACTACTATAACAGGTCATTTATCTGGTGATAGTATAGTGTTCTGACATCTACACTACTATAACAGGTCATTTATCTGGTGATAGTATAGTGTTCTGACATCTACACAACTATAACAGGTCAGTTATCTGGTGATAGTATAGTGTTCTGACATCTACACTACTATACCAGGTCAGTTATCTGGTGATAGAATAGTGTTCTGACATCTACACTACTATAACAGGTCAGTTATCTGGTGATAGTATGGTGTCCTCAAATCTTCACTACTATAACAGGTCAGTTATCTGGTGATAGTACAGTGTTCTGACATCTACACTACTATAACAGGTCATTTATCTGGTGATAGTATAGTGTTCTGACATCTACACTACTATAACAGGTCATTTATCTGGTGATAGTATAGTGTTCTGACATCTACACTACTATAACATGTCAGTTATCTGGTGATAGTATAGTGTTCTGACATCTACACTACTATAACAGCTCAGTTATCTGGTGATAGTATAGTGTCCTGACATCTACACTACTATAACAGGTCAGTTATCTGGTGATAATATAGTGTCCTGACATCTACACTACTATAACAGGTCAGTTATCTGGTGATAGTATAGTGTTCTGACATCTACACTACTATAACAGGTCAGTTATCTGGTGATAGTATAGTGTCCTGACATCTACACTACTATAACAGGTCAGTTATCTGGTGATAGTATAGTGTTCTGACATCTACGCTACTATAACAGGTCAGTTATCTGGTGATAGTATAGTGTTCTGAAATCTACAATACTATAACAGGTCAGTTATCTGGTGATAGTGTTCTGACATCTACACTACTAAAACAGCTCAGTTATCTGGTGATTGTATAGTGTTCTGACATCTACACTACTATAACAGGTCAGTTACCTGGTGATAGTGTTCTGACATCTACACTACTATAACAGGTCAGTTATCTGGTGATAGTATAGTGTTCTGACATCTACAGTACTATAACAGGTCAGTTATCTGGTGATAGTATAGTTCTGACATCTACACTACTATAACAGGTCAGTTATCTGGTGATAGTATAGTGTCCTCAAATCTACACTACTATAACAGGTCAGTTATCTGGTGATAGTGTAGTGTTCTGACATCTACACTACTATAACAGGTCAGTTATCTGGTGATAGTGTTCTGACATCTACACTACTATACCAGGTCAGTTATCTGGTGATAGTATAATGTCCTCACATCTACACTACTATAACAGGTCAGTTATCTGGTGATAGTGTTCTGACATCTACACTACTATACCAGGTCAGTTTTCTGGTGATATTATAGTGTTCTGACATCTACACTACTATAACAGGTCAGTTACCTGGTGATAGTGTTCTGACATCTACACTACTATAACAGGTCAGTTATCTGGTGATATTATAGTGTTCTGACATCTACACTACTATAACAGGTCATTTATCTGGTGATAGTATAGTGTTCTGACATCTACACTACTATAACAGGTCAGTTATCTGGTGATAGTATAGTGTTCTGACATCTACACTACTATAACAGGTCAGTTATCTGGTGATAGTACAGTGTTCTGACATCTACACTACTATAACAGGTCATTTATCTGGTGATAGTATAGTGTTCTGACATCTACACTACTATAACAGGTCATTTATCTGGTGATAGTATAGTGTTCTGACCTCTACACTACTATAACAGGTCATTTATCTGGTGATAGTATAGTGTTCTGACATCTACACTACTATAACAGGTCATTTATCTGGTGATAGTATAGTGTTCTGACCTCTACACTACTATAACAGGTCATTTATCTGGTGATAGTATAGTGTTCTGACATCTACACTACTACAACATGTCATTTATCTGGTGATAGTATAGTGTTCTGACATCTACACAACTATAACAGGTCAGTTATCTGGTGATAGTATAGTGTTCTGACATCTACACTACTATAACAGGTCATTTATCTGGTGATAGTATAGTGTTCTGACATCTGCACTACTATAACAGGTCATTTACCTGGTGATAGTATAGTGTTCTGACATCTACACTACTATAACATGTCATTTATCTGGTGATAGTATAGTGTTCTGACATCTACACAACTATAACAGGTCAGTTATCT
This sequence comes from Salvelinus fontinalis, assembly GCF_029448725.1. Taxonomy (NCBI): domain Eukaryota; kingdom Metazoa; phylum Chordata; class Actinopteri; order Salmoniformes; family Salmonidae; genus Salvelinus; species Salvelinus fontinalis. The sequence continues at coordinate 78,719 of NW_026600962.1, forward strand.
GGTGATAGTATAGTGTTCTGACATCTACACTACTATACCAGGTCAGTTATCTGGTGATAGAATAGTGTTCTGACATCTACACTACTATAACAGGTCAGTTATCTGGTGATAGTACAGTGTTCTGACATCTACACTACTATAACAGGTCATTTATCTGGTGATAGTATAGTGTTCTGACATCTACACTACTATAACATGTCAGTTATCTGGTGATAGTATAGTGTTCTGACATCTACACTACTATAACAGCTCAGTTATCTGGTGATAGTATAGTGTCCTGACATCTACACTACTATAACAGGTCAGTTATCTGGTGATAATATAGTGTCCTGACATCTACACTACTATAACAGGTCAGTTATCTGGTGATAGTATAGTGTCCTGACATCTACACTACTATAACAGGTCAGTTATCTGGTGATAGTATAGTGTTCTGACATCTACGCTACTATAACAGGTCAGTTATCTGGTGATAGTATAGTGTTCTGAAATCTACAATACTATAACAGGTCAGTTATCTGGTGATAGTGTTCTGACATCTACACTACTAAAACAGCTCAGTTATCTGGTGATTGTATAGTGTTCTGACATCTACACTACTATAACAGGTCAGTTATCTGGTGATAGTGTAGTGTTCTGACATCTACACTACTATAACAGGTCAGTTATCTGGTGATAGTGTTCTGACATCTACACTACTATACCAGGTCAGTTATCTGGTGATAGTATAATGTCCTCACATCTACACTACTATAACAGGTCAGTTATCTGGTGATAGTATAGTGTTCTGACATCTACACTACTATAACAGGTCATTTATCTGGTGATAGTATAGTGTTCTGACATCTGCACTACTATAACAGGTCATTTACCTGGTGATAGTATAGTGTTCTGACATCTACACTACTATAACATGTCATTTATCTGGTGATAGTATAGTGTTCTGACATCTACACAACTATAACAGGTCAGTTATCTGGTGATAGTATAGTGTTCTGACATCTACACTACTATACCAGGTCAGTTATCTGGTGATAGAATAGTGTTCTGACATCTACACTACTATAACAGGTCAGTTATCTGGTGATAGTATGGTGTCCTCAAATCTTCACTACTATAACAGGTCAGTTATCTGGTGATAGTACAGTGTTCTGACATCTACACTACTATAACAGGTCATTTATCTGGTGATAGTATAGTGTTCTGACATCTACACTACTATAACAGGTCATTTATCTGGTGATAGTATAGTGTTCTGACATCTACACTACTATAACATGTCAGTTATCTGGTGATAGTATAGTGTTCTGACATCTACACTACTATAACAGCTCAGTTATCTGGTGATAGTATAGTGTCCTGACATCTACACTACTATAACAGGTCAGTTATCTGGTGATAATATAGTGTCCTGACATCTACACTACTATAACAGGTCAGTTATCTGGTGATGGTATAGTGTCCTGACATCTACACTACTATAACAGGTCAGTTATCTGGTGATAGTATAGTGTTCTGACATCTACGCTACTATAACAGGTCAGTTATCTGGTGATAGTATAGTGTTCTGAAATCTACAATACTATAACAGGTCAGTTATCTGGTGATAGTGTTCTGACATCTACACTACTAAAACAGCTCAGTTATCTGGTGATTGTATAGTGTTCTGACATCTACACTACTATAACAGGTCAGTTATCTGGTGATAGTGTAGTGTTCTGACATCTACACTACTATAACAGGTCAGTTATCTGGTGATAGTGTTCTGACATCTACACTACTATACCAGGTCAGTTATCTGGTGATAGTATAATGTCCTCACATCTACACTACTATAACAGGTCGGTTATCTGGTGATAGTATAGTGTTCTGACATCTACACTACTATAACAGGTCAGTTATCTGGTGATAGGGTTCTGACATCTACACTACTATAACAGGTCAGTTATCTGGTGATAGTATAGTGTTCTGACATCTACACTACTATAACATGTCAGTTATCTGGTAATATTATAGTGTTCTGACATCTACACTTCTATAACACGTCAGTTATCTGGTGATAATATAGTGTCCTGACATCTACACTACTATAACAGGTCAGTTATCTGGTGATGGTATAGTGTCCTGACATCTACACTACTATAACAGGTCAGTTATCTGGTGATAGTATAGTGTTCTGACATCTACGCTACTATAACAGGTCAGTTATCTGGTGATAGTATAGTGTTCTGAAATCTACAATACTATAACAGGTCAGTTATCTGGTGATAGTGTTCTGACATCTACACTACTAAAACAGCTCAGTTATCTGGTGATTGTATAGTGTTCTGACATCTACACTACTATAACAGGTCAGTTATCTGGTGATAGTGTAGTGTTCTGACATCTACACTACTATAACAGGTCAGTTATCTGGTGATAGTGTTCTGACATCTACACTACTATACCAGGTCAGTTATCTGGTGATAGTATAATGTCCTCACATCTACACTACTATAACAGGTCGGTTATCTGGTGATAGTATAGTGTTCTGACATCTACACTACTATAACAGGTCAGTTATCTGGTGATAGGGTACTGACATCTACACTACTATAACAGGTCAGTTATCTGGTGATAGTATAGTGTTCTGACATCTACACTACTATAACATGTCAGTTATCTGGTAATATTATAGTGTTCTGACATCTACACTTCTATAACACGTCAGTTATCTGGTGATAGTGTTCTGACATCTACACTACTATAACATGTCAGTTATCTGGTGATAGTATAGTGATCTGACATCTACACTACTATAACAGGTCAGTTATCTGGTGATAGTGTTCTGACATCTACACTACTATAACAGGTCAGTTATCTGGTGATAGAATGGTGTTCTGACATCTACACTACTATAACAGGTCAGTTATCTGGTGATATTATAGTGTTCTGACATCTACACTACTATAACAGGTCATTTATCTGGTGATAGTATAGTGTTCTGACATCTACACTACTATAACAGGTCAGTTATCTGGTGATAGTATAGTGTTCTGACATCTACACTACTATAACAGGTCAGTTATCTGGTGATAGTACAGTGTTCTGACATCTACACTACTATAACAGGTCATTTATCTGGTGATAGTATAGTGTTCTGACATCTACACTACTATAACAGGTCATTTATCTGGTGATAGTATAGTGTTCTGACATCTACACAACTATAACAGGTCAGTTATCTGGTGATAGTATAGTGTTCTGACATCTACACTACTATACCAGGTCAGTTATCTGGTGAAAGAATAGTGTTCTGACATCTACACTACTATAACAGGTCAGTTATCTGGTGATAGTATAGTGTCCTCAAATCTTCACTACTATAACAGGTCAGTTATCTGGTGATAGTACAGTGTTCTGACATCTACACTACTATAACAGGTCATTTATCTGGTGATAGTATAGTGTTCTGACATCTACACTACTATAACAGGTCATTTATCTGGTGATAGTATAGTGTTCTGACATCTACACTACTATAACATGTCAGTTATCTGGTGATAGTATAGTGTTCTGACATCTACACTACTATAACAGCTCAGTTATCTGGTGATAGTATAGTGTTCTGACATCTACACTACTATAACAGGTCAGTTATCTGGTGATAGTGTTCTGACATCTACACTACTATAACAGGTCAGTTATCTGGTCATAGTATAGTGTTCTGACATCTACACTACTATACCAGGTCAGTTATCTGGTGATAGTATAATGTCCTCACATCTACACTACTATAACAGGTCAGTTATCTGGTGATAGTATAGTGTTCTGACATCTACACTACTATAACAGGTCAGTTATCTGGTGATAGTGTTCTGACATCTACACTACTATAACAGGTCAGTTATCTGGTCATAGTATAGTGTTCTGACATCTACACTATTATAACAGGTCAGTTACCTGGTGATAGTGTTCTGACGTCTACACTACTATAACAGGTCAGTTATCTGGTGATAGTATAGTGTTCTGACATCTACACTACTATAACATGTCAGTTATCTGGTAATATTATAGTGTTCTGACATCTACACTTCTATAACAGGTCAGTTATCTGGTGATAGTGTTCTGACATCTACACTACTATAACATGTCAGTTATCTGGTGATAGTATAGTGATCTGACATCTACACTACTATAACAGGTCAGTTATCTGGTGATAGTGTTCTGACATCTACACTACTATTACAGGTCAGTTATCTGGTGATAGTATAGTGTTCTGACATCTACACTACTATAACAGGTCAGTTATCTGGTGATAGTATAGTGTTCTGACATCTACACTACTATAACAGGTCAGTTATCTAGTGATAGTATAGTGTTCTGACATCTACACTACTGTAATAGGTCAGTTATCTGGTGATAGTACAGTGTTCTGACATCTACACTACTATAACAGGTCAGTTATCTGGTGATAGTACAGTGTTCTGACATCTACACAACTATAACAGGTCAGTTATCTGGTGATAGTATAGTGTTCTGACATCTACACTACTATAACAGGTCAGTTATCTGGTGATAGTATAGTGTTCTGACATCTACACTACTATAACAGGTCAGTTATCTTGTGATAGTATAGTGTTCTGACATCTACACTACTATACCAGGTCAGTTATCTGGTGATAGTATAGTGTTCTGACATCTACACTACTATAACAGGTCAGTTATCTGGTGATAGTATAGTGTTCTGACATCTACACTACTATACCAGGTCAGTTATCTGGTGATAGTATAGTGTTCTGACATCTACACTACTATAACAGGTCAGTTATCTGGTGATAGAATAGTGTTCTGACATCTACACTACTATAACAGGTCAGTTATCTGGTGATATTATAGTGTTCTGACATCTACACTACTATAACAGGTCATTTCTCTGGTGATAGTATAGTTCTGACATCTACACTACTATAACAGGTCAGTTATCTGGTGATAGTATAGTGTCCTCAAATCTACACTACTATAACAGGTCAGTTATCTGGTGATAGTATAGTGTTCTGACATCTACACTACTATACCAGGTCAGTTATCTGGTGATAGTATTGTGTTCTGACATCTACACTACTATAACAGGTCATTTATCTGGTGATAGTATAGTTCTGACATCTACACTACTATAACAGGTCAGTTATCTGGTGATAGTATAGTGTCCTCAAATCTACACTACTATAACAGGTCAGTTATCTGGTGATAGTATAGTGTTCTGACATCTACACTACTATAACAGGTCAGTTATCTGGTGATAGTGTTCTGACATCTACACTACTATACCAGGTCAGTTATCTGGTGATAGTATAATGTCCTCACATCTACACTACTATAACAGGTCAGTTATCTGGTGATAGTATAGTGTTCTGACATCTACACTACTATAACAGGTCAGTTATCTGGTGATAGTGTTCTGACATCTACACTACTATAACAGGTCAGTTATCTGGTCATAGTATAGTGTTCTGACATCTACACTATTATAACAGGTCAGTTACCTGGTGATAGTGTTCTGACGTCTACACTACTATAACAGGTCGGTTATCTGGTGATAGTATAGTGTTCTGACATCTACACTACTATAACATGTCAGTTATCTGGTAATATTATAGTGTTCTGACATCTACACTTCTATAACAGGTCAGGTATCTGGTGATAGTATAGTTCTGACATCTACACTACTATAACAGGTCAGTTATCTGGTGATAGTATAGTGATCTGACATCTACACTACTATAACAGGTCAGTTATCTGGTGATAGTGTTCTGACATCTACACTACTATAACAGGTCAGTTATCTGGTGATAGTATAGTGTTCTGACATCTACACTACTATAACAGGTCAGTTATCTGGTGATAGTATAGTGTTCTGACATCTACACTACTATAACAGGTCAGTTATCTAGTGATAGTATAGTGTTCTGACATCTACACTACTGTAATAGGTCAGTTATCTGGTGATAGTATAGTGTTCTGACATCTACACTACTATAACAGGTCAGTTATCTGGTGATAGTACAGTGTTCTGACATCTACACAACTATAACAGGTCAGTTATCTGGTGATAGTATAGTGTTCTGACATCTACACTACTATAACAGGTCAGTTATCTGGTGATAGTATAGTGTTCTGACATCTACACTACTATAACAGGTCAGTTATCTTGTGATAGTATAGTGTTCTGACATCTACACTACTATACCAGGTCAGTTATCTGGTGATAGTATAGTGTTCTGACATCTACACTACTGTAACAGGTCAGTTATCTAGTGATAGTGTTCTGACATCTACACTACTATACCAGGTCAGTTATCTGGTGATAGTATAATGTCCTCACATCTACACTACTATAACAGGTCAGTTATCTGGTGATAGTATAGTGTTCTGACATCTACACTACTATAACAGGTCAGTTATCTGGTGATAGTGTTCTGACATCTACACTACTATAACAGGTCAGTTATCTGGTCATAGTATAGTGTTCTGACATCTACACTATTATAACAGGTCAGTTACCTGGTGATAGTGTTCTGACGTCTACACTACTGTAACAGGTCAGTTATCTGGTAATATTATAGTGTTCTGACATCTACACTTCTATAACAGGTCAGTTATCTGGTGATAGTGTTCTGACATCTACACTACTATAACATGTCAGTTATCTGGTAATATTATAGTGTTCTGACATCTACACTTCTATAACAGGTCAGGTATCTGGTGATAGTATAGTGATCTGACATCTACACTACTATAACAGGTCAGTTATCTGGTGATAGTGTTCTGACATCTACACTACTATTACAGGTCAGTTATCTGGTGATAGTATAGTGTTCTGACATCTACACTACTATAACAGGTCAGTTATCTGGTGATAGTATAGTGTTCTGACATCTACACTACTATAACAGGTCAGTTATCTAGTGATAGTATAGTGTTCTGACATCTACACTACTGTAATAGGTCAGTTATCTGGTGATAGTATAGTGTTCTGACATCTACACTACTATAACAGGTCATTTATCTGGTGATAGTACAGTGTTCTGACATCTACACAACTATAACAGGTCAGTTATCTGGTGATAGTATAGTGTTCTGACATCTACACTACTATAACAGGTCAGTTATCTGGTGATAGTATAGTGTTCTGACATCTACACTACTATACCAGGTCAGTTATCTTGTGATAGTATAGTGTTCTGACATCTACACTACTATACCAGGTCAGTTATCTGGTGATAGTATAGTGTTCTGACATCTACACTACTATAACAGGTCAGTTATCTGGTGATAGTATAGTGTTCTGACATCTACACTACTATACCAGGTCAGTTATCTGGTGATAGTATAGTGTTCTGACATCTACACTACTATAACAGGTCAGTTATCTGGTGATAGAATAGTGTTCTGACATCTACACTACTATAACAGGTCAGTTATCTGGTGATATTATAGTGTTCTGACATCTACACTACTATAACAGGTCATTTCTCTGGTGATAGTATAGTTCTGACATCTACACTACTATAACAGGTCAGTTATCTGGTGATAGTATAGTGTCCTCAAATCTACACTACTATAACAGGTCAGTTATCTGGTGATAGTATAGTGTTCTGACATCTACACTACTATAACAGGTCAGTTATCTGGTGATAGTGTTCTGACATCTACACTACTATACCAGGTCAGTTATCTGGTGATAGTATAATGTCCTCACATCTACACTACTATAACAGGTCAGTTATCTGGTGATAGTATAGTGTTCTGACATCTACACTACTATAACAGGTCAGTTATCTGGTGATAGTGTTCTGACATCTACACTACTATAACAGGTCAGTTATCTGGTCATAGTATAGTGTTCTGACATCTACACTATTATAACAGGTCAGTTACCTGGTGATAGTGTTCTGACGTCTACACTACTATAACAGGTCAGTTATCTGGTGATAGTAGTGTAGATGTCAGAACACTATACTATAACATGTCAGTTATCTGGTAATATTATAGTGTTCTGACATCTACACTTCTATAACAGGTCAGGTATCTGGTGATAGTATAGTGATCTGACATCTACACTACTATAACAGGTCAGTTATCTGGTGATAGTGTTCTGACATCTACACTACTATAACAGGTCAGTTATCTGGTGATAGTATAGTGTTCTGACATCTACACTACTATAACAGGTCAGTTATCTGGTGATATAGTAGTGTAGATGTCAGAACACTATACTATCACCAGATAACTGACCTGTTATAGTAGTGTAGATGTCAGAACACTATACTATCACCAGATAACTGACCTGTTATAGTTGTGTAGATGTCAGAACACTGTACTATCACCAGATAACTGACCTGTTATAGTAGTGTAGATGTCAGAAGACTATACTATCACCAGATAACTGACCTATTACAGTAGTGTAGATGTCAGAACACTATACTATCACTAGATAACTGACCTGTTAGTATAGTGTTCTGACATCTACACTACTATAACAGGTCAGTTATCTAGTGATAGTATAGTGTTCTGACATCTACACTACTATAACAGGTCAGTTATCTGGTGATAGTACAGTGTTCTGACATCTACACTACTATAACAGGTCAGTTATCTGGTGATAGTGCAGTGTTCTGACATCTACACTACTGTAATAGGTCAGTTATCTGGTGATAGTATAGTGTTCTGACATCTACACTACTGTAATAGGTCAGTTATCTGGTGATAGTATAGTGTTCTGACATCTACAATACTATAACAGGTCAGTTATCTGGTGATAGTGTTCTGACATCTACACTACTAAAACAGCTCAGTTATCTGGTGATTGTATAGTGTTCTGACATCTACACTACTATAACAGGTCAGTTATCTGGTGATAGTATAGTGTTCTGACATCTACACTACTATAACAGGTCAGTTATCTGGTGATAGTTTAGTGTTCTGACATCTACACTACTATAACATGTCATTTATCTGGTGATAGTATAGTGTTCTGACATCTACACAACTATAACAGGTCAGTTATCTGGTGATAGTATAGTGTTCTGACATCTACACTACTATACCAGGTCAGTTATCTGGTGATAGAATAGTGTTCTGACATCTACACTACTATAACAGGTCAGTTATCTGGTGATAGTATGGTGTCCTCAAATCTTCACTACTATAACAGGTCAGTTATCTGGTGATAGTACAGTGTTCTGACATCTACACTACTATAACAGGTCATTTATCTGGTGATAGTATAGTGTTCTGACATCTACACTACTATAACAGGTCATTTATCTGGTGATAGTATAGTGTTCTGACATCTACACTACTATAACATGTCAGTTATCTGGTGATAGTATAGTGTTCTGACATCTACACTACTATAACAGCTCAGTTATCTGGTGATAGTATAGTGTCCTGACATCTACACTACTATAACAGGTCAGTTATCTGGTGATAATATAGTGTCCTGACATCTACACTACTATAACAGGTCAGTTATCTGGTGATAGTATAGTGTTCTGACATCTACACTACTATAACAGGTCAGTTATCTGGTGATAGTATAGTGTCCTGACATCTACACTACTATAACAGGTCAGTTATCTGGTGATAGTATAGTGTTCCGACATCTACGCTACTATAACAGGTCAGTTATCTGGTGATAGTATAGTGTTCTGACATCTACACTACTATAACAGGTCAGTTATCTGGTGATAGTATAGTGTCCTGACATCTACACTACTATAACAGGTCAGTTATCTGGTGATAGTATAGTGTTCCGACATCTACGCTACTATAACAGGTCAGTTATCTGGTGATAGTGTTCTGACATCTACACTACTAAAACAGCTCAGTTATCTGGTGATTGTATAGTGTTCTGACATCTACACTACTATAACAGGTCAGTTACCTGGTGATAGTGTTCTGACATCTACACTACTATAACAGGTCAGTTATCTGGTGATAGTATAGTGTTCTGACATCTACAGTACTATAACAGGTCAGTTATCTGGTGATAGTATAGTTCTGACATCTACACTACTATAACAGGTCAGTTATCTGGTGATAGTATAGTGTCCTCAAATCTACACTACTATAACAGGTCAGTTATCTGGTGATAGTGTAGTGTTCTGACATCTACACTACTATAACAGGTCAGTTATCTGGTGATAGTGTTCTGACATCTACACTACTATACCAGGTCAGTTATCTGGTGATAGTATAATGTCCTCACATCTACACTACTATAACAGGTCAGTTATCTGGTGATAGTGTTCTGACATCTACACTACTATACCAGGTCAGTTATCTGGTGATAGTGTAGTGTTCTGACATCTACACTACTATAACAGGTCAGTTACCTGGTGATAGTGTTCTGACATCTACACTACTATACCAGGTCAGTTATCTGGTGATAGTATAGTGTTCTGACATCTACACTACTATAACAGGTCAGTTATCTGGTGATAGTGTTCTGACATCTACACTACTATAACAGGTCAGTTATCTGGTGATAGTATAGTGTTCTGACATCTACACTACTATAACATGTCAGTTATCTGGTAATATTATAGTGTTCTGACATCTACACTTCTATAACAGGTCAGTTATCTGGTGATAGTGTTCTGACATCTACACTACTATAACATGTCAGTTATCTGGTGATAGTATAGTGATCTGACATCTACACTACTATAACAGGTCAGTTATCTGGTGATAGTGTTCTGACATCTACACTACTATAACAGGTCAGTTATCTGGTGATAGTATAGTGTTCTGACATCTACACTACTATAACAGGTCATTTATCTGGTGATAGTATAGTGTTCTGACATCTACACTACTATAACAGGTCATTTATCTGGTGATAGTATAGTGTTCTGACATCTACACAACTATAACAGGTCAGTTATCTGGTGATAGTATAGTGTTCTGACATCTACACTACTATACCAGGTCAGTTATCTGGTGATAGAATAGTGTTCTGACATCTACACTACTATAACAGGTCAGTTATCTGGTGATAGTATGGTGTCCTCAAATCTTCACTACTATAACAGGTCAGTTATCTGGTGATAGTACAGTGTTCTGACATCTACACTACTATAACAGGTCATTTATCTGGTGATAGTATAGTGTTCTGACATCTACACTACTATAACAGGTCATTTATCTGGTGATAGTATAGTGTTCTGACATCTACACTACTATAACATGTCAGTTATCTGGTGATAGTATAGTGTTCTGACATCTACACTACTATAACAGCTCAGTTATCTGGTGATAGTATAGTGTCCTGACATCTACACTACTATAACAGGTCAGTTATCTGGTGATAATATAGTGTCCTGACATCTACACTACTATAACAGGTCAGTTATCTGGTGATAGTATAGTGTTCTGACATCTACACTACTATAACAGGTCAGTTATCTGGTGATAGTATAGTGTCCTGACATCTACACTACTATAACAGGTCAGTTATCTGGTGATAGTATAGTGTTCTGACATCTACGCTACTATAACAGGTCAGTTATCTGGTGATAGTATAGTGTTCTGAAATCTACAATACTATAACAGGTCAGTTATCTGGTGATAGTGTTCTGACATCTACACTACTAAAACAGCTCAGTTATCTGGTGATTGTATAGTGTTCTGACATCTACACTACTATAACAGGTCAGTTACCTGGTGATAGTGTTCTGACATCTACACTACTATAACAGGTCAGTTATCTGGTGATAGTATAGTGTTCTGACATCTACAGTACTATAACAGGTCAGTTATCTGGTGATAGTATAGTTCTGACATCTACACTACTATAACAGGTCAGTTATCTGGTGATAGTATAGTGTCCTCAAATCTACACTACTATAACAGGTCAGTTATCTGGTGATAGTGTAGTGTTCTGACATCTACACTACTATAACAGGTCAGTTATCTGGTGATAGTGTTCTGACATCTACACTACTATACCAGGTCAGTTATCTGGTGATAGTATAATGTCCTCACATCTACACTACTATAACAGGTCAGTTATCTGGTGATAGTGTTCTGACATCTACACTACTATACCAGGTCAGTTTTCTGGTGATAGTGTAGTGTTCTGACATCTACACTACTATAACAGGTCAGTTACCTGGTGATAGTGTTCTGACATCTACACTACTATAACAGGTCAGTTATCTGGTGATATTATAGTGTTCTGACATCTACACTACTATAACAGGTCATTTATCTGGTGATAGTATAGTGTTCTGACATCTACACTACTATAACAGGTCAGTTATCTGGTGATAGTATAGTGTTCTGACATCTACACTACTATAACAGGTCAGTTATCTGGTGATAGTACAGTGTTCTGACATCTACACTACTATAACAGGTCATTTATCTGGTGATAGTATAGTGTTCTGACATCTACACTACTATAACAGGTCATTTATCTGGTGATAGTATAGTGTTCTGACCTCTACACTACTATAACAGGTCATTTATCTGGTGATAGTATAGTGTTCTGACATCTACACTACTATAACAGGTCATTTATCTGGTGATAGTATAGTGTTCTGACCTCTACACTACTATAACAGGTCATTTATCTGGTGATAGTATAGTGTTCTGACATCTACACTACTACAACATGTCATTTATCTGGTGATAGTATAGTGTTCTGACATCTACACAACTATAACAGGTCAGTTATCTGGTGATAGTATAGTGTTCTGACATCTACACTACTATAACAGGTCATTTATCTGGTGATAGTATAGTGTTCTGACATCTGCACTACTATAACAGGTCATTTACCTGGTGATAGTATAGTGTTCTGACATCTACACTACTATAACATGTCATTTATCTGGTGATAGTATAGTGTTCTGACATCTACACAACTATAACAGGTCAGTTATCTGGTGATAGTATAGTGTTCTGACATCTACACTACTATACCAGGTCAGTTATCTGGTGATAGAATAGTGTTCTGACATCTACACTACTATAACAGGTCAGTTATCTGGTGATAGTACAGTGTTCTGACATCTACACTACTATAACAGGTCATTTATCTGGTGATAGTATAGTGTTCTGACATCTACACTACTATAACATGTCAGTTATCTGGTGATAGTATAGTGTTCTGACATCTACACTACTATAACAGCTCAGTTATCTGGTGATAGTATAGTGTCCTGACATCTACACTACTATAACAGGTCAGTTATCTGGTGATAATATAGTGTCCTGACATCTACACTACTATAACAGGTCAGTTATCTGGTGATAGTATAGTGTCCTGACATCTACACTACTATAACAGGTCAGTTATCTGGTGATAGTATAGTGTTCTGACATCTACGCTACTATAACAGGTCAGTTATCTGGTGATAGTATAGTGTTCTGAAATCTACAATACTATAACAGGTCAGTTATCTGGTGATAGTGTTCTGACATCTACACTACTAAAACAGCTCAGTTATCTGGTGATTGTATAGTGTTCTGACATCTACACTACTATAACAGGTCAGTTATCTGGTGATAGTGTAGTGTTCTGACATCTACACTACTATAACAGGTCAGTTATCTGGTGATAGTGTTCTGACATCTACACTACTATACCAGGTCAGTTATCTGGTGATAGTATAATGTCCTCACATCTACACTACTATAACAGGTCAGTTATCTGGTGATAGTATAGTGTTCTGACATCTACACTACTATAACAGGTCATTTATCTGGTGATAGTATAGTGTTCTGACATCTGCACTACTATAACAGGTCATTTACCTGGTGATAGTATAGTGTTCTGACATCTACACTACTATAACATGTCATTTATCTGGTGATAGTATAGTGTTCTGACATCTACACAACTATAACAGGTCAGTTATCTGGTGATAGTATAGTGTTCTGACATCTACACTACTATACCAGGTCAGTTATCTGGTGATAGAATAGTGTTCTGACATCTACACTACTATAACAGGTCAGTTATCTGGTGATAGTATGGTGTCCTCAAATCTTCACTACTATAACAGGTCAGTTATCTGGTGATAGTACAGTGTTCTGACATCTACACTACTATAACAGGTCATTTATCTGGTGATAGTATAGTGTTCTGACATCTACACTACTATAACAGGTCATTTATCTGGTGATAGTATAGTGTTCTGACATCTACACTACTATAACATGTCAGTTATCTGGTGATAGTATAGTGTTCTGACATCTACACTACTATAACAGCTCAGTTATCTGGTGATAGTATAGTGTCCTGACATCTACACTACTATAACAGGTCAGTTATCTGGTGATAATATAGTGTCCTGACATCTACACTACTATAACAGGTCAGTTATCTGGTGATGGTATAGTGTCCTGACATCTACACTACTATAACAGGTCAGTTATCTGGTGATAGTATAGTGTTCTGACATCTACGCTACTATAACAGGTCAGTTATCTGGTGATAGTATAGTGTTCTGAAATCTACAATACTATAACAGGTCAGTTATCTGGTGATAGTGTTCTGACATCTACACTACTAAAACAGCTCAGTTATCTGGTGATTGTATAGTGTTCTGACATCTACACTACTATAACAGGTCAGTTATCTGGTGATAGTGTAGTGTTCTGACATCTACACTACTATAACAGGTCAGTTATCTGGTGATAGTGTTCTGACATCTACACTACTATACCAGGTCAGTTATCTGGTGATAGTATAATGTCCTCACATCTACACTACTATAACAGGTCGGTTATCTGGTGATAGTATAGTGTTCTGACATCTACACTACTATAACAGGTCAG